>NW_009713472.1:21874-22294 GCF_000703405.1 Apaloderma vittatum | reverse complement strand
GGGCGGCGCAGCGGGCAGTGTGCTCGTGTCTCTTTGTGCGTGGGACATTGTCCCCGGGGAGCAGTGGCCGTGGGGGAAGATGGGGCAAAGCTTGCCTGCCGCCCTCCCCTGGGGGCATTTGGGTAGGCTCTTCATGTCTCGGTTCGTTTCAAGTGGAGAGAAGCAGCGCTCCAGGTGCAGATGTGCTTCTCAGGTGTGCAGGGAGTGAGTGTGGTCCCTCTCAGGCAGCCTGGGGGGCTGTGGTGACGGGCGTGAGGGAGCCAGCAGCGCAGATGAGACAGAAGGATGGGGATGTTGAGGCTGGGACCGCGGCACGGGGGAAAGGGAGATGCTGACATCTGCTGCTAACCCATCCAGGCAGAGAAATGTTGCACGGCAGCGAGCTGCCGGCCGCCACGAGTCGGGGGGTCCCCTCACGGG
>NW_009713472.1:19303-21828 GCF_000703405.1 Apaloderma vittatum | reverse complement strand
CTTCCTCTGGGCTGGAGCAGAGATATTTTGTTTCCTTGGAGTCTGGCACCCAAGTTTCCTGCTTGCTTCTATTAAATGCTCAGTTCCTAATGCCCGGGCAGGGAACAGGCTGAAGTACCACTTCTCGTGCCAGCTCCTAGAGGGTTGGGTCTCCCTGGGGGCAGTTTGGCTCACAAGGGCAGATGGATGAGATGGGGAACCACTGCCCAGGGCTGGTGGCCAAGTCCCCGGGACCAGGGCTGAGCAATTCCCTGCAGCCTCCCAGAGGCCAGTCCTTTGGGTGCTTCCCCGCTCCCAGCAGTCCCCGGAGCCAGCCCGGGTGTCCGTCGGGAAGTGCCCATGTTTGGAAGCGCGGCCCAAAATAGCGGTGGCTGCGGAGGGTGGGGGTCTCGGTGGCGTGTCCTTCTGGGGAGCCCGAGAGCAGCGTGGCGAGAAGAAGCCAAGTGGCTGTGAATAATGCACATTCCTCACCGATGACAAACCTAACCTAGTTCTGGGTCGGGGCTGCATGCTGAGCTCCAGCAGTTTATCTAAAGCCGTGCACTGTGAAGCCGGTGCTCAGCTCTGCGCAGGGTCCTTCTCGGATCGTCTTTGTTTCCTTCAGCCCAGCTTTTCCTGTGACCCCCTCAGCAGGTGGCTCGCCAGGCTCCCTCCGCGCTCCCCTCCTCTCTCCCATGTGCTTTGCCCTTTGCACACCAGTCCCATTACTCCGAATGGGATGCGCGGGGCCGGGAGGACGCCTGCCCTGCGCTGCTGCTGACCTCCAGGCTCGGCTCCTGGCGGTTTGCAGACAGGGTGCTGCGAGCTCTGCCTTGTGGGAGGAAGGCACATGTGCCGTGTGTCCCTGTATTAGCTCCAGAGCTGGAGCACTTCTCTCCCTCCCTACTTGCAGTTTCTGCAAGGAGAAGGAGTCTGGGCTTGACAAAGCTTGTAGGAAGCAACCCCCAAAACTTCCAAAATTGCTTTGCCAGGTGAGGCCAGGAGGGCTCCTGGCAGGGTCCCAGCATGAGCTGCAGGTGGGACTGCAGCAAGCACGGCAAATCCCCCGCACTGAGCGGTGAGAGGAAAGCAGGCTAACGAACCGTGCTCGTCAGCGAGCATCCCTTTGGCCTGTTCCTCATCCCTTTGGCTTGTTCCGCATCCCTTTGGCTTGTTCTGTGAAGGAGGCAGAGGAGGGGCACTCGATACAGGAGCTTTGGTCTCTGCTTCCCTTCCCTGCAGGCTCGGGTGCCCTGACCCAGCACAGGTTGTTTAGCACAGTGCCTTCTCCTCACGGCTGCTCTGCTTTTAACTCCTCCAGGAGGAAGATCTGGACTCAGAAAATGAGAAGCTGGTAGTGAGAGAGCCGGAGGATGAGGATGGTGAGTCCTAAGCAAGCCAGCACTCTGCAGAAGGGGTGTGGATGGGTGTGAGGGGCTAAAGCCCCAGGTGCTCGGGGCTGGTGTCCTTCCTCCGGGAAGCGCAGGGGAAATTCAGCAGCAGCCCCATTTTCGCTTCCCCAGCTGCCCTTGGGCTGTTTGCCGTGGGGGAGCTTTGGGATGAAGCTGTCCCAAAAGCTCCTTGCTCACATCTAGGACGATCCCCAGGGGCTTTAGTTAGAGCTGTGTTTAACTGATTAGCCAATTAGTTGATTGGAAAATGATTAATTGACTAATTGGGGTGACAACTGCTGCACTTGTAAGAAAATGAAACAGATGGTGCCAAGCAAGAGTGTGTGTCTGGAGGCGACTCTGCCGTCCCGAGTGGTCCCAGAGATGCTGGGATGTTCCCAGGAGCTGCTGCCCGGGGTGAGGTGCTTGGGGTGTTCTCCCTCTCCTGCTCCGCTTTCTGCTGGCCCTTTTTAGGGTGCTGGTGGCAATCCTTTGGCTCGGGAGGATTATGCCTGATGCCATGGAGAATCAAATTTTAATCCTGGTGCCATGCCCGCAAGGTAGGGGAAGTGCCTTTGGGGACAGGGTTCCCAAAAGACACTTACTCCACCCCGTTGGGCTTCCTCCCAGCACTGGTGGTTGGGAACATTACCACGAGGGGCTGCGGGAGACCTGATCTGAGGAAGGGTGGGTGTATCCTGCCAAATGGGTGCTCAGTAACGCGGCTCTGCCAGGGTCTGCCTCCTCCAGCTCAGCTGTTTCAGGGCTGCTCTGGCACCGCTGTGCATCACCCCGAAGTGGCTGTGCCCCGGGATCGGGAGATGATGGTCCCCAAGCAACTCCTGCAGACAGCCGCCGACTCCTCTTCCGACTTGCTTACGCCATTTCTAAAGTGTTTTATAACAGGACTGGGTAAAGCAGTGACTCAGCCTGACAAGGAAGAGGCAGCTGGGAGCAGTGGCAGCGCCCCGGCTCTGCTGGCGCATAACTTCGCTCCTTCCTTCACCGTCTCCCTGCGCATCTCTTGCTCTTGGCCCAACTCGAGCCGCTGAGCTGCTCCCGACAAGCCCGCGGCTCCCTTTGGGCATGTGGGGACCGTGCAGGCAGCCTGGGGTGCTGCCACGACAGCCAAAACCACCGGAGCAGCCTCCTCCC
>NW_009713472.1:18695-19217 GCF_000703405.1 Apaloderma vittatum | reverse complement strand
CTTCTGCCCTGCCAGCCCCGGGTCACCGCTCTGGCAGCACCAGGGCACAGAGATGAAAGACAAATGTTTTCTTTGATGGGAACTCAGGGAGGCTCTGAGTAAGTAGGTCACCTCATGTTTCTGTGGTGTTTTCGCTGTCCACGTGAAAATCCATCCACCCCTTTTCTGTGCGTTTCCTGAAGTTTGTTTTCGATCTGCAAAGCTCCTGAGCTTAAAAAGCAGTCAGTGGTTTCCAAAGCTGCACAGGCTCCTTTTTAACCACAACACGTGGCCATGGATATGAGTAGCTTCCTCGCCTCCCTCTTTCCTTATTCTGTTCTGGAGGGGTGGCAGTTAAACTGCCCTTTTTTGGGCAGGCAGAATCCCAAATCTCAATTTACTTGGCAGAAAACCACATGAGGGAAATGATCTTAATTGTCCTTGAAATCAGGGGAGCTGCACAAAGGTAACAAAATGGCTCCTGCTCTGCCTCAGGGTAAGAAACACAGGATGCTACACCCTCTTTTTTTTTTTTTTTTTTTT
>NW_009713472.1:13892-18569 GCF_000703405.1 Apaloderma vittatum | reverse complement strand
TAAGGAGGGTTTTCCCACTAAGGGAAGTTGGATGTGGCCGAGCTAGATGTTTGTGGGAGCAGAGAATCGAGGCGCTTCAGACACTTGTGATGATGTACTTGTGAAAATTGCCTTGTTGTTCCCCCAGGAGCCCCAATGGCATTTTGGGATTAGAGAGCTGCTCCGGATCAGTAACTGAGCAGTAATCCCCCAGGACTTCCTAGGGAGGCTCTCCCAGATGGGGGATGCAGAGATGCAGAGAAGGGAGGAGGGGTGGGTACCTTCAGGGAGGGGGTTTCTGTTGAGTTCCCAGCCGGCCGCTGTCACTCCAGGCACGCTCTGTGTGTGAGGGGCTGTGACCTTGCAGCGGCCGCCACTCTCTGTCCCGTACCTGCCCGCGCAGCCTCGCACAGCTCGGTTTTGAGGTCTCAGGTTTCCCAGTCTACCAAACGAGGCTCTGATTTGCGTGGGGGTCCCCAAGGTCTGCGAGAGCTCTGGCAGCTGCTGAGCGCTTGCGTGAGCTTGGGATTGGAGAAATCGCTAAATCAAGCAGCTGACCTTGGGGAGGGAGAAAATCCTTAAGGGCAGTACTGGCTGGAAAACAAAGGGAAGCTGCTGCTGCTGCTGAATCCTTCTGGGAGGAGAGGCTGCCAAGGGGTTTGCATTTGGGCGGTTCGAAGAAGAGGCTGACCACGAACGTGGTGCCTGCAATAGTGGCAAGGATTGGAAGGGGCTTCCTGGGTGGTTGGGGTCCATGGGTTATGTACAAGTTGGGGCTTTCTCTCCTGCCACAGAAGTCAGAGGAGTTTCACCACTTTGGGGTCTTGCTGGTGCTGGGAGGTATCATCTGGGATATTCGGTTTGTGTGTAATGTGCAGTATTTCAGGGCCATGCAGATAACACAATCACATCTCCCTTTTGTGGACCTCTTAGAAGTAGCCCCAGGGCTCTGAGGGACGCAGCAGATGTTTCTGGGTGGATGTGGGAACAGCAGTGCTCAAAGGCTCGATGTGAAGCAGCTGAGTCCCGCAGTCCTTGGGAGATAAAGGCTTGCAGATAACCAGCCCCCAGAGAACCAGTAAAGGCAGCTACCCACAGGAGCTGCTCCTTGCGGGCTGCCCTTTGGAGTGCCCTCCACTCCTGTTGTTTTCTGGCATCTGCAGGAAGATAAAGCAGGGGAGAGGTTTTTAAAAGCAAATAGTGCTCGAACAAAATCCGATTGGAAAAGGATCGGCTTTGGCTCAGAGTCCGTGAGCTCCGGTGCTCTAATTAGCACAGGGCTAAGGCTGGTGAGCCGGCAGGAGAGCACCCAGGCCTGGCGGAGGGAGACCTCGGTTTCCTCTTCAGGTTTGTTGGCTGGTGAGAGAGGGACTTGGACCCAGCTGTGTTGATGCCCCTGGGTCTGCCTTGGCTCAGCAATGTTTGCAGCCCCAGGGTTTGCAGTGTGGAGCCTCCTTATTACACAAGCTTTGTCAAGAGCTGCAGGAGAGCTGCTGAGCTGGGACAGCTCTGCTTGTGGCACCGTCCGTGAACCCCAAGCACGGGAAAGGGCCCCTGGGCAAGGAGAGGGAGGGAGGAGGAATGCAAGCCTGGAGAGGAAAAGCAGAAAATGCTGCAAGCTAACCAGGGCAGGATTACCATGTCTTGATAAGCCAAGATGGGCCTGCAAGGCTTTGAATCCCGGGAGAGCAGCAGCATATGGTTCCTGTGCTGTAGGATTTACGTGCATCTGCTTCCCAGCAGAGCTGCTCGCTCGCAGCGTCCTCGCTGTCTCCAGCGCCAGCTGCAGCCGGGCCTCTGGCCATCCTCTGGCCAGCAACACCTTGGCTCTCCACTGCGATCCATGGAGCTTCCCCGCCACTGCTCAGGCTTTCTGCCGACTGGAGCTGGCTGAGGAACAGTGTTTTGGAGTGGCCACAGTGTTTGGGGGGCGTGTGCAGGAGCAGGGGTCAGCAAGCGTCTCGAGGGAACAAGCCGGCTGCTCCTGGTTGTCACTTTCGGGGGGTCTCTGGCTCATGTGATCTGTTGCTCTTCTTTGTCTCTCCGCCTCTCCAGCTGCAGATGAGATGTTCTCTTTTAAATACAGTCCTGGAAAGCTGAGGGGAAACCAGTACAAGTCAACGATGACCAAAGAAGAACTCGAGGAAGAACAAAGGTAAGATGAGTTTCCTTCTTCTTGCCCACAGCCATCTGGTTGGCATCCTCTTGAAGCAACCTGGGAGTATTCAGACTTTTCTCCCCCCGTATTACCTCAGGCTCAACATCTCTTTGCACCATGGTTCAGACCTCTCCCACCTAAGAAGACCTGAGAACAAATAAAATCACACTGATTTAGGAGATGGAGACATTGTGGCCCATCGTACCTTTGGAGCTGTTCAAGCTCCTTCTCTGGATGCTGAGACCGAATTCTCCAGCTGATGCAAGCTGGTGTAGTTCCCCTGATCCCATTAGCACCACACTGATTTACATCTGCTGAGGACCTGATCTCTGGCTGCTTCCCCTCCCTTTACCCTGTGGATGGCCTCCAAACCGAGGACATGGGCATAGCTCAGAAATACTGGAGCAAAGTGAGTGAGTGTGGAGCATCAGAGTTCACGGTGATGAGGCTGAGGCTGGAAATGTCCATACCGAGGCCTGACTCCTCAGCTGCAAGTGGTGGGGAGTTACCATGTAGTGGGCCTGGGAGAGGGGGAGAATTGTCTGTCACTCAATTTTGGTAAAGTTTCTTCCCAAGACCTGCTTGAAGAGAAGAAGAACCTGTCCTGTTACCAAAACCAAGCTTCCTAGCTCAAGATTTTCCAGCCTGTACAAGGGAGATCAACCTCCTCGAGCTGCGAAGCCCGGTCCAAGGCCAGGGTGTGCTGTCAGTGCCCTTGGGCCCACGGGCACACAGAGCCCTCGCTAACCAGAGATGTCAAACCCAAACCCAAGGGCTTTGCCCTACAAGCAGGCTCTGTGGCAGGCTGCTCTCTAGCAGATGTTTGCAGCTTCCCTCTTGGGCAAGCTGTAAGGAGCTGGTTTCCCAGTGGTGGCTCAAGCCTGGGAGATGTTCTCTCCGTTGCTGTCCCAAGGGCCATGGGATCCAGTTCTCTGCTCAGCAGTGTGCAGGGAAAAGAACGATTTGCGGGAATTTGTCACCCCGTGCCCGTGGTGCCGTGGTTGAAGTACCACCACGACTGGCGTGGTGTAAAGGCCTGACATGGACCAAATGGAAACTTGAGCATGGCAGAGAAGGCAAGGATGGAGGGATTGAACCTTGCCTCTGGGTCAGGCATGCTCCTGCTGACAGGCCTTTCCTCGGGGTCTTTGGGTGATGTCCCTGCGTTGCCAGCAGCGGGGCTGGCTGAGGTTTGTCTCCATGGCGTGAGCAGGGCAGCAGGGTAGGCAGCATAACCCAGAGACCTGCCCAAGGGCTGGCACTGACACGCGCTCGCTCTGGTCCTGGCGCATGAGGCTCTGCACAGGCTGCAGCCATTCTTTCCACACGAACCCGACTTGCCCTCAGATCTTGGGTGTCATTTGCCTTATAGCACGGCCAAACAAAGATCTGCAAGGGCTGCGTGCTCTGGGGTCAGCAACAGAAATGACCTCTGGTTTCCTCTGGGATAGGGTTGATTCTGCATTGATGGCATCAGGAAGAATGTTGTTTGCTTTCTTTCTTTTGTTGTATCTTTATCACGCCTGAAGCCCCCAACCTGTGAAACCCGAAGCAGGTCTGTTGGGAAGGAGTGGTGGAAGGAGCTGAGTGAATGTGAGAGAAACCTGTGAGGGTCAATGTGAATTGCTTTTCAGGATCCTGCTATAAGCACCAGTGCAAAAATCTGCCTGCAGCTGGCAAACTCAAACCCTTTGAACCAGCAGCTCCATCTGAACCAGCTGAGCAATCACTGCTGAGATTTTCAGGGCCAGGAGTCGTGCAGGGCCTTGGGCTGGATCCTCTACGGCAACAGATGCTCCTGCTGTCACCTGGAGACACTGAGGGGACGTTGCCTGTGGACAGCAGTGGGATGTTTGTGTTCAGGACTGTAGAACAGGTTCTGGCGGGTGATGGACTTCTGGGCAAGCAGGACCTCCCAGGCATCTTTTAGGTCCCAGGCCAGGACAGTGCCCCTCGAGCTGATGGGCAGTGCCCGGGCATCGTGTCCCTCGGAGGCTCTTGGCAGCACTCCCCAGGGAGGGCCGTTGGCAGACGTGTTTTTCCTACTGCTCTTTTATTTTCTTCTCTTCCATATTTGTGTTGTTCATTTCTTTAAGGCAGCTTTGTGAATTTTTTATTTTGTTTATTTTTGTCTTGCTTTGTTGCTGGCTTACTTTTTCTCCCTACCAAATCTTCACTGCGGCATCAGCAGCAGCTTTTCACTTCAGGCCTTGCAGGTGGTGTAGAGGGGCAGGGCTGCTGCCAGGTAAGCTCCCGGGCCAGCTGGGCACAGCGGCTCAGCCCAGTCCTGCATCCTCCTCCCTCGGCAGCCCCATCCCTCTCCCCAAATCCACACACCCCAACGTGCTGCTGCTCTGCTGTGACCCAGGTTTGCCACCTTTATGTTGCAGGATTGAGCTGACCTCTGATCTCACATCTCTGTAGCAAGTACCTTAGGTCCTCGGCCACAAACATTCTTGCAATCTTTTTGGTAAGGACATGCTGTTTCTTAGAAGTAGTGGTACCACTGATAACATCTGCTAATGTGGGGGGATTTTTTG
>NW_009713472.1:10792-13652 GCF_000703405.1 Apaloderma vittatum | reverse complement strand
CCCTTCCCTTCCCTTCCCTTCCCTTCCCCTGCCCTCCTCATAACAGATTAATGAGTCCCCTCTCCTCCGCCTCCATCTCACTTTCCATGAGCGCTCGGGGTGGTGGTGGGGGGGGAATGAGGGCTCTCACGTTTGGATGCTCACCTCTTGGGTCTCGGATGCCTGAAGCTGGACATCCCATGACCAATTCTGTTTGCTGATTTGGAAAATTAGGGCTGCTGAGTGAGCGGGTAAGTTAGTCCTGATGTGTGTTGCCAAAGATGAGACAGGCGCAGTCTTTGCTTTTAGCCCTGTCACTCCTCCAGATTTCCCAGGGGCCAACAGGTTCCCGTGGGAATCAGCTTGTAAGCAACATCCCAAAAATGCAAGTGGGTCCCACAAACCCCTTTGAGGCTACTTGCTGTGTTGATCAGTCGTCCACAGGCCTAATTTAGGGACTCCAAATTCTGGAGGTGCCAGTGAAAGAATTACTTGCTTTTTCCAGGAAGGGCTATAGGACCTGAGACAGGAGAGGACAGGCATGCAGGGGAGTGGGCTGTTTAATCCAAACCCCACTTTTGCTCTAACTTGCATCACTCCAGAAGTTTTGGTTGTCTTGCCTAGTATCCTCTTGAGTTTTGTGGCTTCTAACTAGTGCTAAATCCGGACTGAAAGGGGAAGGAATGTGACCTTTACTGAGTGATGGAACTTCCTGCTTCTGATTACTTCAGTCTTTAAAAAATAGAGGCACAGCTCAGGGAGGGAGGAGGACAGTGAATCTAGTTGACAGATGCCTCTGCTCGGGTGGTGGCTGTGCTTGATCACACCTGGTGGGTCACCAGCACTTCTAGAACACGAGCACGTAGTGTTTGCTCCCCTGAGGGGAGAAAAATAGTCTGGGCAGGAAGGGGAAGAGTGCAGGGGAAGGAGGCAGCCCTTAGTCAAGCGAGCACAGCGTATTTCCCAAATCCTTCTGTTCTGCACCTGAGGTTTTCGGCCATCCCTTGCCAACTGTAGCTGCCGTGGTGCAAAGTACTAGTTCAGGCTGAGAAATACAACTCGTAGTGGTGCAGCTTGCCCCTGTTCAGAGAGGGCTGAGTTGTGCAGGCGTGGGACACGGTCCACAGGGGCTGACTGTTCGCTCTTGCTGTCCTGGCTGGGCACCTCATACAGATGAGGGAAAAAGACGAACGGCTCTCCATGTGCCTGCAGGGCCTGGCTCGCACTTTGTTGATCAGCTGCAACGAGGCTTCACTCATAGTAGAAGACAAAACAGTCAGGAGAAACAACTCCCTTGGGTCTCTGCTTTTAGATCTCTCTTTCCACAAGGCAGAGCCGGTCCCAGCCAGGCCCTGGTTGGCCCTTGGTGATGCTGAGGGGTTGAGCTGTCTCTGTGCTCTGTCCTTGCCACTCTTCGCGAGGTGTGTTGGCTGGAGAAAGGAGAACAGATCCCACCTGATGGTGGAAAAGTCTCTCTTCTCTTTCCTCTCTCTTGTTTCTGGGATTCAGGAAGAGGTGGAGTTGTAGAGCCAGAAACTGCCCCATGGAGCCTCAGCTAAGGGATGCTTGCAGACCCCTCGAGCAGAGGCCGAGTGAGTTGCATCACAGCGCTCAGACACACTCTGCTCCTTGCAGGTGCGCTCTCGGATAGAGCAGGTGATCCCCCAGATCACAGTCCCGTCTGTCAAACTGAGAAGAAACTAGAGATGGCTGCCCAGTTTTCTTGGGTAACGGGCTTAGTTCCTGCAGCCAGCTGACCCGTTCTGGGAGCAAGTTCTGCCTCTCAGACCTTTCCTCTCATCTCCTGGCCAGCCATGGATAGGTTTGAGGAGATACTGCTTGAATCCAGACTGGAGGCAGGGCTCAGCCGCAGGTTGGAATTCATGCAAGGGGAACTGGACGGTTGTAAATCAGTCCTTTTCTTAGTGGTAACTCAGTCCTTTTCTTGGTGGTAATTTAGCAATGAAAACCTGTCTCCTCTCCAGCTGGGTTCAGAGGTTCCCTTGGTTATGAGGCACTGAAAGAAACCTGGGCTTGGACCCTGGAACTGTAGCAAGGCAGGGTGCCCTGGACAGACCCTGGATCCAGGGAACGGCAGAGAGGAGAGACCTTTCCCTGCTCTGCCACACACCCCACATCTAAGTGGGGATGTAGCTGTGGCCTGAGGGAGAACCGTGCTGAAGTTTGGTTTTGAGCGAGACGATGCTTGTCATGGCAACTCCAGAGCACACGAGAGCAGGAAGCAGCTGCGGGGTTTTAATGACTGTGTTGACAGACCTTGACCTATTTCAGACATCACCCCTGGTCCTCCAAAAATAAGTGGGTGGACTGAGCCTGGGGGAGGCTGCGTTTCAGGAGAGCTCTCCATCTACATCTGTCTCTGTGCACCCCCTGCCTTGCCATCACATGGCCCTGCCTTCCTTGCTTGCTCTCCCCTCCTTGTGGCACAGGATCGAGGCCTCTTTTCTCCCCCCTTCTCTTTTGCTCACCTTCACCCCCAACCCAGCAGCTTTGCTGTCCTGTCCTCTCCAGCATGGTGCTTCTTTTGGATGAGGGAATCTGGTAAGTTTGGGCTTTCTTTGGAGTTTTACTGTTTGTTTGCTTTTCATCTTCTGCAGCACGATAGTTGTCCTGGGCTGAGGGAGGAGGAGTAGCAGCAGGGTACTCCCAAGCCCAGGGCCGGGAGACTCTCCAGGTCAGGCTGGCTACTGCTTCTAAGTGGCCACCAGCTGTGGGGATGGCACTGACCATGCACAAGGCTGCTTTCAGCCGCAAAACACCCAGCACGAGCCACGTTTCCTTCCCACCTGCTTCTTCTAGGAATGGGGCACTGTGTGTCTGGGAGTCCCTGCCGAGATTCCCCCTGCTCTGATGCTCCCTC
>NW_009713472.1:0-10761 GCF_000703405.1 Apaloderma vittatum | reverse complement strand
TGCCAGGAGGAGGAGGGAGTCTCCTGGTGGCCCCATGCTGTTCCCTCCCTCCATATCCTTGGGCAAAATGTCCTCTGACCTATGAGACCTCAATGGACTTGAGCTCTGGCCCTATTTATAGAGCATCGAATCGAGTCCTGAGTCCCCAGCAGCTTTAAAAACTGAGCAGGATGCCTCCCTCGGAAACTCAGGGGAGGCAAGGAAGCCCCTTTCCCATCGCCTCCTCTCCTGTCTCAGCGAGGAAGACTTTGCAAGCTCCCCCCCAGCCTTTGCAAGGTGTGAGTCTGACCCTCCCCTGGCACGAGATTTCAGACCAGACAGCAACTCTGCTTGAGCTCCTGGGTTTTTTCTTTTTGCTCAGGTCCTGGACTGTCCTGGCTTGTTGCTGCTTCTCTGTCTCTCTCACCTGACACTCACAACTTGTCTTCATCCGCTTCCGCTTAACCTTGCGCGGCACGGGCAGCTTGCTGTCCTCTCTCTGCTCCCTCTCTGGAAGTCTGGCTGTGTCTCTCCTGTGGCAGCCTGGCAGTTGGGGCAGACCGAGGGCTGCAGGGAATTGGGGCATCACACCGGCCTGGGCGCAAACAGCGAGCTGGAGCACAAACACTGAGTGATGGAGGAAAGCCCATCCACAGCTTCCCCCACTGCTGCGGCGCTGGCTTGGGGCATCGGGAGTGTCGCAAGGGGACGGGCACGTGGCTGAAGGAGGTGACTGTGGCCTCTCGGCTGAGCTGGCTGGCAGCTTGAGCCACCTTCCTGGCTGTGCTCTGGTGTTTCCAGCTGTTGCTGCTGTGGCTGGGAAATGTGAGAGGCTTCTGCCTCGACACCGCTGTGGGCCAGGTCTGCTCGGGGGTGACACAGTCCCCAGTGCCCCCGTGCCCCCGCCTCCCGATTAACAGCAACGGGTCTTGTGCTCCCCGGGCACACGGGCTCCAGCAGCCTCGACTGCTCTCCTGGTGCTCCTGAGGAGCAGTAGGTGTTTCCCAAGGTCAAGTGCACCTTTCAATTTTCTGTCCCACTGGAGGAATTTTGAATTTGTGGTGACAGAAGCTCTTTTCGGTACCTGTCATTCTTCTGCTCTTTTCTAAGCCCTGACTGTCTCTCCCTGTTCCGCATTTAAGGCTTCTCTCCTTGTGTTTTTACCTGTTGGCTGAAGCAACTGGCCCACACTTCTGGGACCACTGGGAGAGCTTAGGTTTATGTCATTCCTCATCGTCTTCCTGCAATACTCAGATCCTGAACAAAACGGAGTTATTGTCACTACCAGAAATGAGATGGTTGCTGTGCCCATGGTAAAAGTGGTGATGGGACCATCCTTAGCAGTGAGATGGAAGAGAACTGCCTGGGCAGAGCTTGTCCACCTGTTGCCAGGTCTGCCCAGGGCCTTTCTTCACTGCTCTGACCCTCAAGAGTCAATCCTAGGCTGTCTGGAGGGAGAAGACTCTGGAGCCGGATTGCTCTTTGCCCTTCTTGCCAAGACTTTGGACCATAAGACGGATGATCCCAACAAGCTGAGCACCTTCTCCCTCTGCCAGGGGAAGGAAAGCTCCGCGCTTCTGAAAATCAGCTTTCTGAGTGAAACTATTCCTGGAAAGGGCACAAGCAATTACCAGAGGTGGGTACAGCAAGATGCTCTTGGATCTCCTTAGAATGGGTCAGGACTTCTTTGGGAAGGTGTAGTCTGTGGATGGGTTACAGGACTTCCTGACCTGCTGTGGATTTGGCACACAGGAGGGATAAACATACATGGGAATGGAACCAGCCCCCTCGTTTGCCAGTGCCGGGATGCTCTGCTCAGAGGCAAGAAACCCTGTGTCAGTGCTGTGGCTGAGCTGGAGCAAGGGGAATGCTTCTGAAGCCACCAGAAGGACACCCAGTTTCCAGGCTCCAGGAAAAGCCTGGTCTTTTGAGATCTTCAATACCTGAGCCTCCCTCATAATCCAGGACCTGCTCTTGTCTGAGCTCCTTGTTCTCCAGGTGTTCCTTGCACAGAACCATGTCCAGCTGACAAATCCCAAGATTCACTGACTTGGCCCTCAGCTTGGGCCAGAGCAGAGATATCTGGAGAGTCTATATCTGAAGAAAAAGACAGGCTTCCAGTAAAAGAAGACCCGAACCTGGTATGGCCGAAGTGCTGCTGGGGAGAAACATGCTGATCGAGTTCATTTCATCACCCAAGGCTCCATCCCAAGCTAATGAAATCTTTCAGGCTCTGTGGCAGCAATGCCAGACACTGTCATCCTGGAGGGGTTCTGTGGCCCCGGTGGCCCCCATGATGGACTGCCTCACGCTCTTTAGTCTAATCGCCCTCACAGCTTGCTCCAGGAGCAGAAAGGGGTATCCGTGTTGTGCAGATGGGGAATTTATGGCTCTGATGGGCATCCTCCATTAAGTTCATGCTTGGTTTAAGATCTTCTCACTCCAGCTGTCGGCCTGGTCCTGTCCTGCAGGTGAGAATCCTTGTGAGGGGCTGCAGGCTGCAGCTGAGCCTCATCCAGCCTCCCTGCCATCCTCCATCCCTCCCCACACTAACCGCAGCACGCTGGAGGGGACCGTTCCTTCTGGGTCCCCGTGGCAACGAGCTTATGCCCTCACGCATGAAATCTGATTACGCTTGCGTGACTTGAGCGGGATGATCCGATCCGCAGCGCTGCGAATGCCGCAGAGCGATTATCCACTCCGGAGAATTTCCTTTCTGTGTCCTAACGGGCCAGCCACTGAGCCTCTGCAGCGTCGCTCGAGTTACCCCAGTCCCATGTGATGCTTCTACCCTGCAGCTCCCACCCAGGATCCGGGTCGCCAGCTGCACCTGCTGGGGAAGGCAACCTTTTGCAGAAGAGCGAGGAAGAAACGAGGCTCTAACTTGGCCTTTACACTGTGGCTGACAGGAGGAGGGGACTTTCAAATGGGGTTCAGGTGTCACAGACAGTGTTCAGGACAGCAAACGCTATTGAATTCAGGAGGAATTAGGCTGGAGTGCATCTGTGTGTGTTTGTAAGTGCCAGGGTAACGTGTGTTGGAGCTTCCTTCCACCTCAGTGCAGGTCTTTGTGTCCGTGGGCAGCTGCCCAGCCCGCAGTCAGGTGTATCCTGTGGGTTGTTGGTCCATGAGAGATGTTGGGGCAGTGAGGGCAGAGGGCTCAAAAGGTTCAAGCTGAGAGCAAGGGATCACACATTTTAGCCCTGGCTCTGCTAACACCGTGCTGCAAGATCTCAAGTTGTGCCCGGGTGTCCCCACACATAAAACACATCTAATTGTCTCACCCTCCTTCCCTGGGATGTTGGAGGAGCTTCCCACCAAAAGGAAGCCTTGTGACCTGCAGAGAGTTTGGGGGATTTTTTGCTTCCCTCCCTTGAACAGACACATCAGCAGGATTGAGAAAGGTTTCCCTGTTCAGGCACGCTGCCCTGTGAAACCAGTACTTGTTCCCAGCTCATCCGGCTGCAGGCGGGAGGAAGGATCTGGGCTGGACAAGGGTGCCAGCAGCCCAGGGAGGCTCCGCACAGGATAGCGAGGCTGTAACTCCTGGAGCTCCTCATCAGTAGGTCAGAAACTTAGACTGGTGCCAGACGAGAGGATTTACACTTCTGCTTGGGTTTTGACTATCCTGCTGCAGTCGATGAAGCAAAGTGCCTCCTTCTTAGAGGTGTGAGGTTTGCAAACAGCGACTTCATCTGCCCTGAGGTGGGAAGTTGCCTCGCCTTCCCCCTCCACACAGAGTTTTCTCCCTGCTCATTTATGTGAATAATAATGAACCAACCTGAGGGGTGAAATGACTGAAATGATTTCTCTTCTCTCCCTATTTCTCTTTGCAGAACTGAAGACTATATGAAGTTGTCCCTAGCCTCCTCCTAAAGGCATCCCTTGGCATCTTTAAAGGCTTGAGAGAAATACCAAAACCAACTAAACGCACCCATAAGAGAAATCCGTAAACCCTCAAAACTTGGGATCCCCTCATGGTCTGACATTGAGTTCTTCAAAAGCTCCTGTGCTGTCAAGTTTGAGGAGACCCTGTTGTCTGGCTCCATGGGCTGGGGCTGAGCCCAAGCAGTGACTTGAGTTGTGTTTGGGGGGCTGGGATGAACCTTCCTCCCCCTCCCCCAGACAGAACCCAAACTGGACACTAAATATGCAGCGAGTCTGTTAGTTCTCTTCCTGACCGTGTTTTAGGGCTGCCATGAAATCTGTTGTCAGTTATTGGGGGGGGCCAACCATAGCTCTTCCCCCAGACCAGCCTGGACCTTACACCAGACTATTAAGTTTTATCTTCCTGGGGCCAAACTCCTCTTTGTTGCTGGGGGGTGGGAACTGCCCATGATTTCAAATGTCGTACGACGCTGCTTTGTTCTGAGGGGTGGAGGGACAAAGCGGGCTCCAGGTGAGGGATGGCAGGATGGGAACTGGACTGGCTTAGGTCTTGCTTCCGTAGGTATTTCAGCAGAGAGCTGGTTCTGTAGGCAGACAGAAGATTTGAGAGGCAGTGAAGATTGATAGTTTAGCGGTTCTGCTTGTGGTGGAGGTTTAGGAGACCACGCTCCGGCTGCCGTTAATGCCCAGATTCTCACCTTTCCTTGCTCTGGTTCCCAAAAGGAGAGATCCAAGGAGGCAGCTGCAGCATTGGGAGTTCCCTCTGGCTCAGGGTGAATAGGGAAGGTCCTGCAAGAGACCCCATCCCCGCTCCTCTGCTTGCTGCGGCCGTGCCCTCCTCTCTTGCCAGCTCTGTGGCTTGTCCCTGGGCGCCAGAGCTCAGCATTGCTTCTTGGCTCTGTCCCGTGCGGAAGACGAGTCTGGCTCCACGCAGGTACCTGCCTCAGCAGGTTTCAGAGCAAACCCAGCTCATCTGCAAGCGTGAGAAGAGGGTCTGAGTCCTCTAACACCAGGCTGGGTGGGAATGTGTCCCTGAAAGTTTCTCACTGCTGGACAACTGCCTCTTAGCTTAATGCTGCAAACATATCAGAAACCCAACAGGCTGGTCTTCTTTTTTCTTTCTTTTCCTTTTTTTTCCCCTCCTTTTTAATTCCTATGCAGACAATACTTGAAACCTTGTTCACAGTTGTCCTTTCCAGCGCCTGGGGTTGGCAAACTCTTCATCAAAGGGCTCGTTTAAAGAACAGCAGGAGGCTCCAGCTTTAGGAGAGGCTGGGCTGCCCCCTCCCAGCTGACAACTGCGAGCGTGTTCAGTGGTTTGCGTACGGATTTAGGCACATCTGGACCCTCCGCTTCAACACCCCGCCGGCACAGCCGCAGTCTCCCCTCGGTGCTGGCTGACTCTGTGTCCTGAGCACCCAACTATGCAAAGAATGCCTTACATACCTTGTGTTTAAGTTACATGGCAATGTGTACATCAAGCAAAGTCTATAGTTGAGTCCAGATTTTTTTGCTAGCGGCAACGAGTCAAACTATTTCTTCAACTCAAAATGGCTGTCTGGGTATTTTTTACTTTTGTTTGTTTGTTCTGTATCTGATGGTGGCTCTTACACAAAGGACTGTAATTCTAGTGGCTTGAATCTGTAAAAATTGCCTTTGTTTGGTCCAATAAACCTTTGAATAGTTTATTTGGTTTGTGCTTGTTCTCCCTGCCTCCGGCAGCTTGTAACTTCTCTCTCAAGAGATTTGTGTTGAAAATCTGGATTTTAGGTTAGAGGTACATTCTACCCTCCGATGCCTTTTACCCCATAAATGGTTCCACTGGCTTTCTTAACAATACTCAGACCACTGGCAAAATAAGGGATTTTTTCCCCTTATTTCTGCTGGAGCAAGGCAGCGTTGCAGCAGGATCCTGGTGTTGTTTGGCCCCAGGGCAATTAGCAGCATTCCCAGCGCAGAGCTCTGCCCAGATGCCTGGCACTTCCTGAAACTGAGATCTCCTTTAACATCCCTGTGGCTCACTGCCCCAAACCTCCAGGTAATCATGAAAGTCTTGGACTTAAATGTCTAAAAAGAGCCTAAGGGAGTTAAGTATGCAAATTCAATTGCCTATCAAGAAGAATTAGGCTGCTTTGAAAATCGTTAATTAATCTGTTTTGTCAGCAATAAGAAAAATCCTGTTTGACCTCCTGGATCCAAGTAGTTTTGAGGACGGCACTTACGGGAAAAGAGATGGTTTTACTTGTGAATGGGGTAGGTTTGATCTGAAATCATCAAAAAATAAACAACCTGAAGCACTACAAAGTTGTTTTGCAAGGTTGCCTTTGATAGGAGAAGCTCCTTCTTGAAATCAGTTTCATGGTTTTGATGCCTCGCTCTTCTTTCCCAGGCTCTTTTCTCTCTTTATCTTTGTTTTTCTCTCCCTTTGTTGTAGATTTTGTGGCACAGAGACATAACAGCAGTAACGGCTCTTTTATTTCTGTTTTTCAAATGCTGTTTTTCATGGTATTTAAAGTTGAAGGGAGAGCCAAAATGCATTGGTGTTGCGCTTGAAGAAAAAGAAAAATTGGATATTGTCCATGATCTTGATTTTTGGAGGTTGGGAGACAAGGAAACAGGCCTTTGGGGAGGTTTCATCAGGGTTAATGTAAGTGAAATAAGGAGTGAGGGATGCAGACCTGTGTGGAGCACTCCCAGCTGGCGTGCATTTCCGACACAGGAGGCAAAGCTGTGTATTGGATTTCTCCAGCCCAGACTGGAAATGTGCCCTCTGGTGCCCAGCGGTGCTCTAAAATAAAATATTGATCACTAACGACTGTGCTTCCCTTCCTCTCGTCTGCAAAGGGCAGTTGGATGCTATTTATGTGAGCACAAAAAATTACAAAAGAGACGGGCAAATCCAGGCTCCTGACAGCCTCTGGCCGGAGCTTTCATAAGCAAAAGATCATTACCAGGGTACGTCTGGCCTTAGGACAAAACTGCATTTTAATTGCAACAGAAGAGGATTGGCAAATGAGGTTGCTTTTGCCAGGATCTCGTTTTTTTTCCCGCTCTGCCTGCTGCAGCAGTGCTGGAGGATGGCCTGTGGTTCCTGCTTCTGCTGGGGCTTGGTGCAGGAGAGGGGAAAAGGCAGATCCCCGAGCCGCAGGAGCTCAGCACGTGGAGGCACCCGACTGTCTCCTTCCACTGATCTTTTCTGTGATGTGGTTGCTTGTGATGTGTTGGTGCTGTCTCTCCTTCAAGCAAAGAGTCCTGGTTGTGCCTGTCAATAGATATTTCTGTCTCTCCTGTCACTGGAACAGCTCATAGCTTGTCCACACAGGACTTGCAGGACTACCCCAGGTTAACTAACGGATTTAAATGGATTAATTACAGTGTATTAAAGTCCTACAAGGAAACCTGGCAATGATGGGAACAGAGGACTCTTGACAGGGTGACAATGTGGAAGTAAAAGCCGGAGTCTGTCTTTCTAGCCCAGGGGAGGTGTAAAGATGCAAGCAGGAGGAGCTGGGACTGCAGCAGATCTGTGCTCTGAACTGCTGAGCTCTTGCCAAGTTCTGGCCCCACAATCACGCAGGGGCAAAATGTGCCTTGAAGTAACAGCAACTGTTTCTCCCTTGTCACAGCCATAAAGCACCACAACCTCACCAGTTCCTTTAATCCCACACAGGAGGGTCAGGTGGGAGCTGTGCTGGGCGATACTGCCGCCTGATCCCAGTGGGACAGGGCGCGAGCAGTGGGAACATGCCAGCCCTGAGAGGAGCCAGCGCAGGGCGCACGCTCCTTTCGGCCCTCAAAGAGGATTTTGTAGACAACTGCGTCAGTTCATGAGCTACCTGCGAACGAATGACACTCCTGTGCTGCGCACCCTCCTGTACCCCTGGGTGGTGATCAGTGGATGTATGACCAGTGTAACCCTCCTGCAAAGCTTCCTCGAACAAAGCCCAGTGGCAGGGACCAGGCATTGTGCTCGGGACATAAAACAATGGTAAACTGCTGCAGGTTAGGGAAAAATCAGGGTATCAGCTGCTACGGGGAGAAGGAAGTTAGTCATCTAAGGGTGGAAGCCTGAGCGAGGTGGTCCACGGGTCAGCCTGTGGGATCCCCTCGCTGCTGGGCTGGTACATGAGTCCGTCTCTCCATGTGACACTGGCAGACAAACTGTGGAATCAAAGCGAATTCCTGTGTGATCTTATCTCCCAGTGGCTGATTAAAGCCACGTCCACACTGGAAGGCAGATTGGTCTCTAGTTTTCAGGTAGGATATGCATTTAAAATTTAATTGCTATTCCTGAATTACTCTGTAGCTCCATGCTGTCATTACAGAATGAAAGGACACGGTGCTGATGAAACTCAATCCGGTTTCATTACCGAGACTGCTGGACTGGGACATGTTGGTCTTACGAAATTCCACACGTCAAGTTATCTTGAAACTTCGAGCATAGATAAGCCCTAAGGAATTCCACAGCTGGTGTTAAAAGCAGTCTGGTTTCTCTCCACATTCAAAGGGCTGCAGAGAGATGTGCAGGATGACTGGATAGGTGGGAAGGTGGAGGAAGGAGAACCAGAGGCCATCATCTCTTTCCTACCTCAGATGGGCAGATTTCCTGTGGCCAGCAAGGCTTGTAAAACGACCCGCGTTTGGCTTCATGTTGCGTTTGACCATGGTGCTCAAAATGCCTTCTGGGGACCGGCTATTCCTACTTCTCCTTTTCTTCTTGACAGGGTTCAGAGAGAGCAGCTGGCTGCCATCTTCAGGCTCATGAAGGAGAAAAGTGACACGTTTGGAGAGATGTCTGAAGGAGACATGAAGGAGCAGCTCAGACTGTACGATATATAACCTTGCAGCCAGGGGACACTCTGCCCAAAAGTCATCGTGGCCCTTATTGTGCAGGGCACTGGAGGCTGTAGTGCTGTAAATGTGTTTCAGTAGTTATTATTCTGCAGTTTCAGTTTGTTTTGAAAATGCATATAGGCCTGCGAGATACATTTCAAGAGACTTGTAATTTCCAGCCATGTTTATAATTTTTCCTTGAAGAGCTATAATGATATTTGCATCTCCTGCAGAGATTCTTACCTCTGGCTGGGTCATACATCGCAGAGGTTAAACTCGCAACTTTTTTTCCGGCCAAGCTTTATAAAAATGAACTTTCAAACCTAGTTTTTATCAGTTTGATAGCTGAAGAAAGCCAAAGATGATAGATGTAAAAGGGATGAAAATAATAGAATCACAGAATAACTCAGGTTGGAAGGAACCCAAGGAGGTCTGTAGTCCAAACTCCTGCTTGAAGCAGCATCAGCTGTGAGACCAAGCCAGGTTACTCAGGGCTTTATCCTGTTGGGTCTTGAAGACCTCCAGAGATGGAGACTCTCTTGGCAGAGAGGCTTCAGTCCTACGGCCAAAACCCAAATAACCAAAGGCGAGGCATTAGTGCTCCGATTAGAGGCGAGTTGCTGTGCTCATCTCCTCGGAAGGAACACGTCACCCTCCTTCACGCTGGCTTTTTGAAACAAGTCCAGGCTGGTTCCGGCTGACCTCACTGAGCCCATCTTCACGCCTGAGAGAGCAGCCGCTGACTTCAGCCTGGAAACACAGACATCTCTTCGTCCCTTCACACTAGTGAAAGCGGTACAGAAAGGTGGCTGACTCTTTGACAAGGATGATGATGTCCAGCACAGATCCTGTTCTCCCAATCTGAAAATGATGTGGGACGCTACACACTTAGGAAATCTCTGTGGACTTATCAAGTATTTTCAACAGTTGACCAACAATTGATGGTTTGGATAAAGTAAATTAATGAGCATTGCTAAGTCTAACTGAATGTTTCTGGTGTACTTAACTCTCCTATGAAATCCTGTTAAATACTTTGTTATCTGGAAGGATTTTCATGGTTTTATTAACTGCTGGCAAAGGGAAGCAACATTTTCTGACCCAGTTTTAGGGAATGATCTCTTAAAAGATTAGGTTTGCTTTATTTTGTGTCTGGGAAACCAAGTATCTCATTATCTGGGCACTGTTTCTGACTACAGTGCATTCTATAACATCATACTATTTGACTTTTCAGAATCGTTTAATCTTCTAATTGTTTTCACTTAGGTGAAGAAACATTTATTGTGAGATCAAACTGGTTTTACTACCAGTCTGAATGTTAACGTCTGAAAATTACCTCTTCTTATTCAACACAAAGGAATTAAGTGGGAAAAGGAGTCCCACGATGTGGAACATCATGCAAGCTCCTTTGGCAATCTGTGCAAAATTTTTATATGGGACTTTTCCCTAGTTCAAAATGGAAAGCAAGCAAAGGAGAGTTAAGGTTTAGTTGATTTTTAGTCTTTGCCTTGTAGACTTTACGGTTTATTTCCAAAAGATTTCTTGTATTTCTTCTTTTACACTTGGGCCTTCACTAAATAGGAATTATTCTTGGGGAAGGGGGGGGAACTCTCCTCAAACTCCTCAGCTTCACATGGTGCCAGCACAGAGAAGGCTGGATGAGGCCGAGCAGCGGCGTTAAGCCTGTCCTGCCCACACCAGCTCTGAGCAGTGTCACCGAAACGTTGAGGTGCTGTGAATGGCGGGACAGTGGTAAAAGATCTGTCATTTACTCGGCCCAAGTTTAGGGAAGAAATGAAGCTGAGTAAAAAAGCCTCTGCCCAAGACCCGAAGCACAGGGATGTCTCAGTGCAAAGCCCGTGGGTTTTTAGCGGTACGATGCTCCGGGTGCCCCTGCAGGGCTGCGATAAGGAGCCCGCAGACACCCCTGTGGGAGCCCCGGGACGGCAGCACAGAGGCCACGGCTGCTGCCGCCGGGACCTGCGGCAATGGGGCAATTTCTAATTTCCCTTTTCCTTCTGGGCTCATCCATATTTATACAGGAAATTTCACCAGTTGCTGCGG
>NW_009713471.1:0-10913 GCF_000703405.1 Apaloderma vittatum | reverse complement strand
AGAGGGCAGGCTGGGGCTGTGCGGCCTGAGGGGCGTCTGCCGGTGGGCGTGTAAGGTTTTTTCTAAATATTTCTTCTTGAGAAAAAATAAGCAATTTGTAGGGGCTGAATATACTAAGAAGATGATATAGGATGTCTCCTCAGTCAGTAACCCCCTTCTTTTTTTGTTCAAAGGCCAGCAGAGAAGCTGCAGTCTGCAAAACGTTCCTGTGAGGAGCCAGGCTGAAAGGGATCCACAGGACACCTGTGAGTTCATCTTCACTGCTGAAATACTTAAAGCCACATTATAAGCATATAAGTACATTTTAAAAAAAAAATTCTCAAAGTATGTTTTACTAAACTTGTTTGTTTGCTATTATCTTTTTTTGAAAATATCATTGAAATGCACTGGAGGTTAGAAGGGTATTAAGAGTCTTAAGTGTGTTTTTAGTGCCTATGGTTCTTCTCTTATAGTAACTAAAGCACAAGTGTTATTGAGTTCACTTTTACTTTAAGGCTATTTCCTTGAGGCATCTGACTTGAGATGATTAGTAATATTTTAAAATGTGTTGAGGTAATTGTAGTCTGCATCTATGGGTTATCTTTAAAAGGTAAGTGAATGCAGAGGGAAAAAAAAACAACACCAAACTTTGTGAAGTTTGTAACAGTTTGAAATACATTTCTCCCAAAATTTTATTTTAATAGTTCTGTAGTTTAGACTTCAGAAGACTTTTAATACACTAACATAAAAATTTCTAAGGACTTTATTTTGTGAATGGTTTTATGTAGGCAAGTTATAAACCATGAAAAGAGAACTTTAATAGAATGGATGATGTTGGATGAGATAGTATCAGGCCAAGTGAACAATGCTGAAATATGTTATCTTGAGCAAAAGCTTTAACAAATACCTATTTTCTGGGCTTTTTTCTGTGGGTTTTAGTAGTAATCCCACTGAAAGCAAAGTTAGATGGTACATGTCAGTTTAAGGACCATAATATTATTTTTCTCAGAAAATATGGGTGTTGGCCCTTTAAAGTCAGTAGCGATAACTGGAACCTCAACTAAAGTTTTGTTAGTCAAACGATGCTTATCAAGAAAGCAAAATAATTGTACGAGACCAAGCAATCTAATGGATAAACTAGATATTGCTGGTGGTTTTGGCACTTTATGTGAATTGTGAATTCTGCCTGTGAACCTAAATAAATGATTTTGACAACCTCTCCTTAATCATTGATACATGGAGGTTTCCATAAGAAAAACTGTCACATATATTTTAGCAGAATTTGACACTAAAGGGAAGGTCACTCCAAAGACCTTAATTGCATCTTACGCTCAGAGAGGATTACAAAATGGTGTGATTTCTTTTTTGTCTTTCAACACTTTATTTGTAACCTTGATAAAATAAATCATTACATAGAAAGCATGCACATATTAATACTATACCATTTAATTATATTTACTGATGCACATAAAAAATGCTGGTTGTGAAAGCTATATATGTAACACACATACAGCTTACACTTCCAGAAATCTCTCGGAAAACTGGATTTTTCATTCCCAGTCTCTACAATGTGAAGCATTGTGTTTAAAGGTGCATAGCTTTTCATCTATTGTAAATGATAAAAATTTGAATGTGACATGGATATGGTAGGATACAAAACAATTAAAAAAAAAAGGTGCTGGTCCTACCTAAAAATAAAACCTCCCACTTGTATAATATTTGTGCAAGTTTTCATTTCAATAATCCATTTTGGAAAGCGTAAATGAACTGCTACTGAGCTAAAACAGATAAATTATTAAAATAGCATTTTTACAGTAATGGCTTAACACAAAGTATGCTTTTCTGCACTAGTTGAATAGGGGTGAAATTGAACAGGTTTACCAAACCTACAGCAGTCTTGTGTATACAGTTTAACTTTTCTTACAAATGATTTAACTTGTAGCAACTGCTAGAAACCAGATATATGTCCATATAAAATGCCTACATACAAATGTGTACCATTATAGACAAATAGATTTACTGCTGTATCTCAAGCATAACTGATGTAACTTATGTCAAAAGAACTCTGGTAAGACAAATTTCAAATCACAGTGGGGCCAAAGGTCTGTGGCTGAAAATGTACTGTTCACATACTACTTTTAAAAATAATTATTTTTTCTAAAAAATTGTATGATACAGATATAACAAGATTGTAAAGATGCTATTTTTCAAGGTGTGGGATCTCTTTGCTGTAATTTTTTTTTAAAGAAATTAGAAAGCAACATTTTGATGCATGTTTCAAGAAGAGACATTAAGGACAGGATTTTAAGAATAATGCCAAAAAATGGACTTGTCTTAACCATGAAAGTGAACCAGTTTTTGGAATAATTACCATAACTTTTGCATGTTATTTTTGATTTTATTTTATTTGTGTTGATGCTATGATTAGGTTCATAGAATGTGTGTTTATCTCTCTTTTCTTCACTGTGTCCCCTTCTCACTATTCCTGGTTTAGTCATCTTATTATCTTCTTGAGCAGAGAGAATCACTGGATGCTCTTGTTGAATTCCATACAGGCCATTGCAGTAGTATGAGAAGTAATTAGATGAGGTTCTAGATTTGATTCTTTTATTATTTTTGGGATGCTAGGTGACATTTTTTAATGTCAAAACTTCAGGATTTTTAATGTAAGTAAAATACACATGTACATGAAGTTGAAAAATGTTGCGGCAAAGACAGCAGCTATATAGGAAGATAAAATTAATAATATTAAGTACTTGTATATGTTTCCCTATTTTGTGACACTGGTTCATGGCAAGAACAGAGTGCGCATGGACTGGGTTTGCATAACAAAACAAACTATAAAAATTAGCTTGGCTCAAAATACTTTTTATTTGTAACTTGAGATGTTTACAGGATATTCTTGAATCAAAATCCGTAATGATTCACAGTCCAGGTCAAAGGTATCACACGTTGAAATATCACATCTGAAAACTAGTATGGAAAGAGAGAATATGGAAGAAGTAATTAAAACTGGTCACACACTTAAGCTCACTAGACATCACTTCTTTTTGTGGGAGAAAAAGGAGAGATCTGTCTTAGACTGTTGGATCTCCACAGGGGAGGCAACTACATTAAGGAAAAAGATGTAGATGTTGAATGATGTATCATGGGAAGAAATTCTTCTGAAGGAAATAAGACTTCTCAAAAGGTAATGTTCTGTATCCAAGCTGTAGTCATCAGTTGCTTACTCTCTAGGCATTACTTTTATGTGCTGTTACTGAAATTTTGCATTCTAGTTCTTTTCCTAATGTTTGGTCTGACACGCAGACCGCTTCACCTCATTTTTTCCCAACATAATTGTTTGTAACAGAAAGGGTAAAATGACATTTTGTGAAGTATTTTTCAAATTCTTCTGTTGAAGAAGGGTCTATTTTGGATTGGTGAGGTGCTGCTAGATTCAGAAGTGCCATGTTGCATTGTATACTTGGGTACTAGTCTACTTGGAGACATTGTGCAGCTAATTTCCATTGTCAGTGTTTTATTTTCATCTTCTGTGAAAAATAATTATATTTTATGTTATATAAATATAAACTAATAAAAATGAGAATTATTTACATTATAAAAGCCTTGAAATCTATTAATGAAAAGCACTTAAAAAAAAACTTTGAAAAAACGCTTTTATAAATGTAAAAAAGTTGAGCCTGTTTCTTATGATCTGGGATGCTGTAGGTAACTTACGTGCCTATTTCGCACTAAAAATAACATTGTCTCACAAATTTATCAAACATTCAGACCATATAATAATTTCAGTCTCTGCTGTGATTATTGTCATCCAATAATTATTTTCTCCACCTTCGTTCTCTTCAGCTCCTTTTAGGGACTTTTTCCTCTTTATCTGAATGAGCAGCAAAGTAGCTTCAATAAGCTAAAATATTTATCTGGCCTCAATTAGCAACCAAGGCATTTTTTTTGAGATGAAAAAGAGCAATTAGTGGTTAACAACATTGTTGACAGGTGTTACATCCTGAAATATGGAACAGTATTAGCTTAGATTACATTAGGGGATAGTTGTCAAGTACTGAGAATTTATTGTATTATCTTATGTATAATGTGATGAAATATTGATGAAAAAATGTCACATTTCATGTCAATGAAGCTATTGTTTTGCAAAGATAAGCTATGGATATGTTCACCATTAGATATACTTCTGGACACATAACAAAAATGTTGATTAAAGCAGTGCTTTTATGAGAATAAATGTAATTTCACAAATTGCTGTCAGGAAAAAGTGCAAAATAAGTCTATGCTTGTTACATTCTGGAATTAAAGCTAAGCAGTGTTAATGCAGAATTTAATCTCTTAACGTCTTAGTAGATTTACAAATTGTATTTCTTTCTTTTATTTTAACCATAAAATAATTATGCTGGCAGCTGGGTCCAACAATAAGATGGCTTCACAATATTACTAATTTTAAAATATAACCACAATTTTCTCTACTTCGTATGATGATAAAAGTATGTAGCATACCCTTTGAGACGCTAGAGGGAGTAAAGTGAACACAAGGAGAAAAGTCCAATTAACTGCTTCATTTTGTTCAGAATGCGGAAATGTGATTTGTTATTGCTCAGTTTCAGTTTATGTTTTAGGTTTGTAGAAGTAAATTTGTTTTGTCCCTCTCATAAGTATTTTTAAAAGCTTTTTTGCTTGCTATATTTCCTCACTTCATGCTGTTGCCATGCATGCTATATTTGATTTTAGGAGTTCTTTCCTTCTTACTTTTGTGGCACATGACAATCCAGGAGGAAGGAATTGCCTATGCTGTCTTTCTGCAGAAGTAGGATACTTCAGTTTCTCATAGATATCTTTTTGAAGTGGCTTTAGCTATAAAGTGATTTGCAAAAAAAAAAAAGGCAAAAAAAAAAGCAAAGGCTGAAAGGGACGAGTTATTACAGATATTTAGAAATATGTATTTAAGCATTTCCTATATGTTCATTAAACAGAGATACTGGAAATAAAAATGTTATATTTTGATTTCCACTGTGGATCCATGGCTTCTCTTGAATACAGACATTTTCAAGTGAGCGGATGAGAGGATTATAATTTCAAAAATATGGGTATAGCACTCAGAGAGGTTAAATGCAATCACTGAGTACTCCAGGAATGCAGAATTTTTGAAAGCATTAAGAAAAGACACATTAAATTTGCAGCATGTATAACTACTTGTAGACTCTTAAGATTATCAGGGCTGATTGGGTTAGAGACCATTCTGCAAAATCAAACTAGTCAAACTAGGACTATTAGTCTGTTTGTTTAGAAATGGGTGTTAAGAGTAGAGATGAAAGAATTACTGAGCCTTACCTCATTTCTTGGTAGGGGCTTATTCTGCCTCTTTCTTTTTTTTTTTTTTTGTTTTATGTAGAGCAATTCCACTGACACCAAGAAAGCCAGGTAGGTCCAAGAACTCCACTAAATCACAAATTCAGAGCAATGATTGTACATATGCAATCGCACACAGAGCAATGAAAAAGGATGTCTGAGATAGGAAGGCAAAGTAACATATCCAGCACTTTAGATAAAATTGAATGTTTTGAAGGAGGAAAAAAAAAGTCAAGGTACACTTTCCATACTAATTGGAAAAAAAAAAGTATATATGTTTACTCCTCAAGTGTGTATTTAAATCAAGAAAAAGGGACAAAATATTTTTTTATCATCTCAAACCTTTCCTGTGTACTATGAAACATAGTTCTGTATTTCAGTATTTTCTTTTTTATAAAGTAAAATGTTTATTGTGCTGTGTTTAAATAGATAAAGTTTAAAAAAGAAACTTAGGTCTCATTAATGATAATGAGCACAGCTCAATTTTTGTGTGGTAGAAAGCAATTTTACAGAAATCATACCAATGAGCAGAACTACTAATAATGAAATCGAAACTTGAGAAAATCTTGGTTAACTTGAAAGAGATTGGAAAAGGAAAACCTGTTTCTTCAAGTTTTATAATTTTTGCCTTGTTTAAGGTAGCTTTTTCTGATCTGTCTTGCTGTATGCAGGGGGAATGTGTTCTGGGGCGTGGGACTCTGGTGGCCCAAATGACTCTGTTGTTGAAGGGCCAGAGGTCACAGTGGAGGCAGAATAGTACCCAAACTTAAGGACCATTACCAGAAGTATGTGATCCTCTTACCAGTTTGTGTAGTGGTACAATGACCACTTTGCACATATTCAGTTTCTATGTATGCAAAACAGTACAAATATTTATCTTTCTTTTCCTAGTATTGTGTGGTGGTTTGGCCCTGGCCAGAGGCCAGGCACTCACCAAAGTCGCTCTATCACTCCCCTTTTAGATGGACAGGGGAGAGGGAAGATGTAAAAAGAGGCCCATGGGTTAAGATAAAAAAGCAGTTTAATAAAGCAATAGCAAATACCGCGCGCGGAAGCAAAGCAAAACAAAGATTATTCTCTACTTCCCATCAGCAGGCGATGTCTGGCCGCTTTTGTAGGAAGCAAGGCTCCAGTACACGTAGCGGTTGCTCCGGAGGACAAACACAAAACAGCGAATGCCCCCCCACTTCCCTCTTCCTTCTCCCTTTTATGTCTGAGCTGACATCATATGGTATGGAATACCCCTTTGGTCAGTTTGGGTCAGCTGGCCCGGCTGTATCCCCTCCCAAGATGTTACCCACCCCCAGTCTACTGTTGGGGGAACGTTGGAAAAAAACCCAAAACCACAACCTTGGTGCTGTGTGAGCACTGCTCAGCAGTAGCCAAAACACTGGGGTGCTATCAACACCCTTCTAGCTACCACTCCAAGGAGAAAAACAAAAACAGCCAGCACTGAGAGAGCTGCTATGGGAAGATTGACTCCACCTCAGCCTGACCCAATACATATTGTTAATGAGAAGATCCCAAAGCACTGTGCAGATGTTAATTCCAACACTACTTTCATGAGACAGTTAAGTGATAGTTTTTTCAGTCTTTAAGAAATTGATGTCAGGGAAGGAGATATGTGAAGTGACATGCAAAGTTTGTACACAAAAAATGTTAAGGTTAATCTAGACTAAATACTCTTTTTTTTAAAGTTTAGGACCACATTAAAAATTATACAGTTTCCTCTTTAACTCCAGATACTCAATTATTCAAAGCTTATAAAATTGTGGCATTTGTTCATAGTTGAAATACCACTTTTCTCTATAATAAAAATCTGTAAGGTAAGTATTTTTAGTCTAACAACCTATGAGCTTCTGTGACTATTATAACAGGTGCAATATGACAAGTTACTGCTTTCTTCTCTGTGGTTTGGGGTTTTTTTTAATTGCTGTAGCCTGACTTTATCATTTTGGAGATTAAGAACAAATACATTTCCATAAAATTTGTATCTATGGACAACATTTTGAAGGAGGGCCCTTCTTTTGTTTCCTGTTGAAAAAGGGCAAGCAGACTGCATCAAACTCATTCATCAAGGTGATTCTTGTGAAGCCAAGAACACATCTCCTACTATCCCTAGCCATAGTTATTCGTGTCTTTTGGAGGCAAGGACAAAACTGATCTAATTTGTAGTTCCTATCTTCAATATTGCTCATAGTTTCTCAGGGTCAGAAATCAGCTGATTGATTTTCTGCTTATCCTGTCTCTTTGATGATGTATCTCTTGATAGAGTATTTTGTTACACAGTTCATTATTTCTATCTTTTATCACTTATGGAGTCTGCTGAAAATTATAGTATACACCTGGGGATGCAGAATCTATATTTCTGAAATGAAATATATTTTTTTCTTGCTTTCCTCGTTGAATTCCTTCTCATTGGTTTCAGCTTTCTGTGTTATTATCACAATAATGATGATATATTTGTTTATTTTTGAATTTGATCTGAAGAGCATGTAATTTTTTCCCACAATAAACAAAAATTTTCTTTTCTTACCAGCTCTCATTTTAAGCTAATGATTGACTTCAAAGGGAAGGCAAAAATAAGCAGTTTATCTCCTCGTGTTTTGAGGTGAGTGGCGTATTTCTTCATGTGCTAATGTAAGGAGATACTGACGAATGTTAATCAGCTGAAAATTTCACTCACTATATTAATCTGCAAAAGAGCAAATTCCCTTTTTTTCCTCAAGCAGAGGATTTCAAAAGATAAATAAAATGTTATTTTTACAAGGTCAAAAGTTCTTTATGCATGAGTCAACATAGAAGTGGCAAAGAAAAGATGACTTCATAATGTTCACTTTATGTAGGGGATGCAAAGAAGCTGCTCCTACACACCATATTTGTCATACCAACTGAAATTTGGCTATTTTTCCCCACCAACTTTATATTTTAATATTTTCTTCTGTAACTCAAGATACCTTAAAACAGCAATAGGCTGTGTTTCCATTTTCCTGTGAAAGTTGAGAGGCTCTTTCACATGCTTTCAGTATTAAAATATGCTCTGTTCCTTGTTTTCCTTAAGAAACATATTACGTTAAAATCTATGAGTTCATGACCATAGTTGTTGCATTACAAGTATCCTGTAGAGGAAGAACTTCCTGAGAAGAACAATACGTAGTTTTAATGCCAAGTAGGTAAATCATCAGACTGAAATCCCCTTGCTTTTGATGAATTAACTGAAAGATGCTGGCAGCTTCAATTTGCTAGTGTGTGAGATAGATAAATATATGTAAAGGGAAGTTAGAAAAGCAAGCAAAAAACAACCTACTAAAAAAACCCTACTTAAATTCTTACTAAAAACTAAGTATGTAAGCTCACAAATTAAGAAAATCATATCCTCCCTTTATCAGTTGAGAATTGGATTGAAAAATAATTACATACATCTTTTGGGAGCAGATCTCTCAACAGTGTCAGGTACCAGGTTGACACATCCTTATTAACATTGTTGTAGCTAATTACCCTCTTCTGTTGAATAGGGTGGAGTGAAAGTATAGACAGTTTTGACATAGTTTAGATAAAAATGCAATATAAACATTTCCTTTTATTGCTTTTTTCAGTGTTTTTCTAAATTCTTTATTCTGTATGTAGATCTACAGTGTTCGGACCTTTTAACCGAATACAACTTACAGGACTGAAATGTACCATTAAATGAGAAATGCTAATATGCAAAAGGAAAAACATTGGGGAAAGCATGACTAAGTAATTAGGTCATTACTCAAGGTACTGAAACTATCAGTTTGTGAAACATACATGTTGTACTGCAGCTTCTACTCTTATGCCCTTCAGCCAGTCTCAACAGCTTGGTCCAGTTTGGTGCTCTTCATAATTCATTTGCTAAATATAATAAATATTTTTTCAAATGGAAAAGCATTTGTATGTGCCCTGATCTTAGTCCACAGTGACCTTCTGCCTATGTTCAAGTATTCTCTGCATATTTCCTACCATTAAAGTCATGACATGTTTCCCAGTTGCATATGTAACAAGGTCATGACATTACAGTCAAGTAAATGAAACGCAATGACTGCTGTTGTTGCTGGAACCCAAGAATTCAAGGAGGAAAATCAGTATTCCACATGAATATCTGAGAGAATGGAAGAAAGGGAGAGGAGGTAAGTTTGCACAGTTTCAAATGGGTACAGAGATGCAGCTATGTAACTTTGACTTATGCAAAGGCTTCCTGTTGACTCTATTTACTAAACCTTAAGTCAGTAGTGATTAGATTTTTCTTCAGAGTAAATATTTTTTTATTTGACTGAAATGTACTCTTGTGATCAGATTCTCAGTCAGTGTGTGCCAGACTAGCTCTGTTAACTTCAGTGGAACTCCATTGCTTACATAAGGTGGAAATTCTAAGTCTCAAACTGCTATGGGAGATTCCTTCAGAATAAATAGAATTCAGAAGGGTGGTATGTAAATATATTAATCTAAACACAAGACCAAGAAGTCATATATTAGCACCTTCACCTTAGGACAGCATGATTCTAAACCAACATAAATACTAGACACTTCTAAGGGGAGGAAAAAGAAACTGATCAAGACTCTACACATACTATGCAGAGTGACTGTAGACATTCATGAAATCATGCACGGAATTTTCTTTAATGTCACACTTAGATTTTTGACCTTATGGGTCAAGGAACCTCTTGCTTATCCAGTCAAACATCCCTCCTTAAAAACAGTCAGCAAGAGCAGGTTGCCCAGGATTGTGTCTAATCAGGTCTTGAGTATCTCCAGGGACAAAGATTCCACATCCTGTCTGGACAACCTATTTCCGATGTTAAACTATCCTCACAGTAAAAGTAAGTTTTCTTATTTTGAAGTGAAACTTTGAGTTTCTGAAAACTTTAAAAAGTAAAATATTACATGTCTGTGGAAAAGCATCTACTATTAAACACAATTAAAACCCAAAAAACTCACCACTCGATATTAATCTGAACAGTAAGTCATAAACACCACCGGTTTTATGGTGTTGGTGGTTTAAGTATTGTGACAATGTGTTTTAACATTGCATTCTAATGTTTGCCATCCAACAAAAGTGCTGTAATAGAATTCATGAAGTATATTAAAAATAATTTTGTCTTCTTGTGCTATATATATTTACAACTCCAGTAAATTAAGCCTACTTATGCTTATCTATAGCTAATGCAGTAAAAAGAGTTCTGTGTTGTAGTGGTTTGCCCCGGGCCGGCAGCCAGGTACCCACACAGCCGCTCTCTCACTCCACCTTCTCCACTATACTGGGAGGAGAAAATATTTCAAAGGGCTTAAGGTTTGAGATAAGGACAGGGAGATCACTTTCATTTACCGTCCCGGGCAAAACAGACTCGATTTTTTTTTGGAAATTAATTACATTTATTAAGAGAACAAATCAGAGAGGAGTAGTGAGAAGTAAGAAGAAACAAACGGATCTTAAAAACAGAACACCTTCCCCCCATCCCTCCCTTCTTGCTGGGCTTAACATCAGTCCCGATTTCTCTACCTCCTCCCCCTGAGCGGTGCAGGGGGGCAGGGAAGGGGTTTACGGTCAGTTCATCCGA
>NW_009713470.1:4645-19853 GCF_000703405.1 Apaloderma vittatum | reverse complement strand
CCTTCCAACCCCTGACGTTCTGTGATTCTATTGTTCTGTAATTGATTCTATGATTCACACCACCCCGGGGCCTCTCTGCTGGAGCTGGGCTCAGTGCTCGTGAACAGCAGCGGTGAGGTTGGGGGAGACTCGCTCCTGGGCAGGGCGGTGGGACAAGCTGTGGCTTGGCGCCAGGAAAGCTTTGTGCACCATTGCTAAATGTTCTGCCGTGTACCTGCACAGTAGAGCTGTTGAAGTCTCAGCTTCAAACCATCTCTTGGTGTCCTCAGTCCAGGTGGTGGCTTGAGGACACCTCAGGATGGCAACATAATGGGGTGAAAGGAGAGATCCTGCAGGAGAGGCAGGTTCCTCCACATGGTACCCAACCCTGCACCAACCGGAGGCTCCCAGGAGTCCTCTCCATTCCCACATGGCTCACGTGTAACCACATCAGTGGTTTCTCCCTTGCATGGCACAGCCTTCAGGTTGGGCATGCCCAGCTCACTCAAGATGGGTCATCAGGAATGAGCTTGGGAATGTCCATTCCCTTCCTGCCAATCCGACACCTCTGTCCTCTGCGAGGAAAAGGCCTTGAAAAGTCAAAAAAGCAAATTCTATAACTTGTGTCTAACTGAAGGGCTGCTAACATGAGCAATGTCAGCTTGTGGAAAAGGCACTCAATCCCAGACTTGCAGAGATTTCATATTTTAGAATAATTCACAGTATATTGACATAGTCTGGAAATCCCGCTCATGACTGCTGCAGATAATGTCTTCTCACCTGTTTCCCGACACTGTTTTCTTACATTTTAACTCTCTTTGCATGCATTTACTCTAGTATTTACTTAGGAGTTTGAGAAAATCTTTGTATTAAAGCAAGTAAATACAATTTCTTCAAAGAGGCTGAAAATAAATATGAATGTCTTTGGCTAAGCAAAATTGTCAAACTTTGGCTTCTAAAGCTGGGCAGAAAATGAGTTGTTTCTTAACAGAGCTAAATATATTCACCTCTCATTGATTTCAGTGGAGATCTTAATGCTCAGTAACTCAAAAACAGATAAATTATTCAGAAGTTTAAACATAAAGCGCTCATCTGATGTTAAGGACTCACATTTTTAAATGCCTGCCTTAATAATGATTTACCCTCTTTAAAATAAAAAGTAATATTCGCTGAGCGGTGCAGCGCTGGCTACTTTTGCAGCATTTTCCCCAGTTTTCAGAAGAATGCTTTCACTGTACTGGTATCTTAGAAGGGTTAATGAAAAGTGAGAACTTGGGGGTCTAAGAGCAGAAATTTTCACTTAGCCCCTCTCTCTTCTCTTTGCAGCTCCCAGTACAGCCCAGTACGGGGTCACCGGTGACGCCGAAGTCCTCTTCTCCTGCTGGTACCTTGTGTTGACACTGTCCTCCCTCACCAGCATATTCTACCTGAAGAACATCATTCTGCACTAAATGTAAAGACCCATAAAAGGCTTTTAAGGATTCTCTGAAAGTGCTGATGACTGGATCCAATCTGGTAGAGTTTGTTAAAAGCAGCGTGGGATGTAATCAGCAGTGCTTACATGGGGATGATCGCCTTCTGTAGAATTGCTCATTATGTAAATACTTTAATTCTACTCCTTTTTTTTTTTTTTTGATTAGCTGCATTACCTTGTGAAGCAGTACACATTGTCCTTTTTTTAAGACGTGAAAGCTCTGAAATTACTTTTAGAGGATATTAATTGTGATTTCATGTTTGTAATCTACAAGTTTTCGAAAGCATTCAGTCATGGTCTGCTGAGCCGCAGACCGTAGTTTACAAAAGAAAAAAAAATATTGCAGTAAAAAATGTGCTTCTTTAAGGCTGCAATACAAGTATTCAGTTCCCTTCTTAAATACCGTTCTACCCACATTTACACAGAAACATTTTTTCTTTTTTGATAAAAAAAAAATCAAATTATATTGCCTTCAAAATATTTCTTCAAAATATTACACGTATCTAGATTTTCTTCTAGCATGATATTCAGGTTTCAAGAATGAGCCTTGTACTATAACTGCGTTGTGCAGTACCGCTTTCTGGTTTCTTTCCTTTCTCCTGCAAACTCAGCATGGGTGTGCCTTCATAAACCACTGCTTCCCTCTTCCTCTCCAACAAATCTGGAACGTGTTTTGGGAAATGCTAAAGCATCCTTTTGAGCATGAGAAATCTCTGGCCGAGAACAACAGTGCTATTGGCTAAAAGGAAAAAAAAAAAACCCTCTCCCATCTCCAGGGGGTCAGAACTGCTTCAGGCTCTGGTTTTTAGGCAATCAGCCAAGGACAGCACCAACTCCTTTTTATGCTGCCATCTACCACCACTAACCAGTCAGCAATCTGTTTCCCCATTACAAAACAGAACACAACTTATTTTCAGGCATCTCCTGAGTGTAGGAACGCTTCCCTCAGTCACTCTAAATCGAAATTCCTCAACGGCCATAAATTGGAGAGCCCCTTCTGTATTACTGGTGAAAACTATGCGAATTGTGTTTTTTTTTTCTTGCACTTAGTTTTGTACCGGTTTGGCTAATTTAGCAATGATAAAGGATGCTTTTAAATATTAGATACCTGAAAGTACACAAAGCAGAATTTTTTTTATATATATATACACACACATATATATAAAAACGGCAGCTCTACTAACAGGATGTTGCTCCCACACCTGTACCGAAGTGCATGTGGCCATCCATGATAGAATCACCTTTACAGGCAGGGTTTCATCGCCCCCGCACAAACATCCCACCCTGGCTGCAAAGTCCTCTCGCGGGATTTCCCAGCCCTGCAGTCTGTTGAGATAACACTCGTTTCACTCGGTGAAGGATGAATTTTCAATCTGGGGTTTTTTTGGGGGGCAGCGTTAAGGCAACGCGTTGCTTGCTGTTTACAGCTGAATTTTACACCGGCTGAATTTGATCCCGGCGTGGCCATGGCCAACGGCCCTTCAACCCAACTTGGTGACCCCCAGAGATCCTGACTTGCTTACAAAACAACTAGCCGTGACCAAAATAATAAAACCATTACCGGCATTACCGTTTTATGCATGCACTCTGGTAGGCGATACGATGGATGTGGCACGGTGGCTTTTTGGCTAACGCTAGGTTTTTGTAGAGCTCAGCGCCGGGCATACCCAGCAGCTTGAGTTTCCCAGCCTCAGTATACACTATCCCATAATTATGTGCAGACAGAACATGTGGTCAATCTGCTGTATTTACCAGTAAAAGGTATAAACAAAAATATGCTGGCCCAAAACCCAGCATTACAACATCCTGGGTCTCTCTGCATATGTTCGGCACCAGCTCTTACTCTTTCTATTTTATTATTTGCAGCCGTGCGCTAAGCAGTTGCTGTTTTCAGAAATGTGGAATTATTTTCTTTTAAAACCTTGAATAACGTGACAAAATTTCATTCTCTGAGGAAACGGCATAACCCTCATTCAAATCACGCTGTACAGAGTCCTGATACTCTGATCTCTCTTGTATTGCAGCTTTAAAGTGCTCTCTTTTAGAACCCATTCGCTAGAAACAGTGGTGCTGCAGGAAGTATTGTGTCCAGACAGTTTTATGAAGACAGATAAAAGGATATGCGTAGCCCAGCTCATATGCCTCGTCTCATGTAAAATTGAGAGATGTTTCTATTCTGCGGCTGGATCAAATTGCAAATTTCGATTATTTCTCATTTCAGCAACTCCTGATCTCCGGCTTCTTGTATTTCCAGCAACAGAATAGAATAAACAGCAGCTTAATTAATAACGAAAAGAAACCCAAATGAAGTCTTGACTGTGTTAGTATCAGGTAGAGCCACTGGATAACATGGACAAGACAGCCCCACCTCTGAATTTTCACTTAAACTTGAGCAGGGCACAATTACGGTCAAGTCCAAAATTTTTTTTAAAAAAAGAGGAAAAACCCACAATATTTCTAGATGTCCATGGCATTTCCCTAGGGGAAATAGGAATTTGATACCACGTGCCCAGCATGGTGGGAGGGGTGCTGGGTCCCTGCACCCGTTCCCTCGGGGGAGCATCCCCAAGGACGCTCCTGCCCCGTGGACAGAGACATCCCTTCCATCCAACCCACGGGGCACAGAGCCAAACCACCTTCATTTTTTGCAGGACCTGGGGGGCTGTAGGTGGTGTGGATGGAAATAAAGAGGTGTGGTGGGCGAACGGGTGATTGTACAGCTTGAGGGGCTGCTGCCCACCCCAGTGTCAGCAGGGCTGTGTTCGCTTTAGGCAACTGGTTTTTTTTTTCCGAAGGTCTGTTCTACGCTTCTTCAAAAGGATCAACTCATCCTGTTCGTATCTGTCGGGCAAATATTATTATATTTATTCCCACTTCTCAACCGTGGAAAAAAAAAAATAATAAATGGCTTAGCTTCGAGCAGTAGAACTGAATATTTATATCAAGACTGTTGTCCGCAACCCCAAGGTCTGTCACGCCACCAGCTCCCACTCGTGGGATAACTCAGGTCCGCGCTTGCCGTCGCACCGGTGACAAACAGAAGCAAAGATGCTCTAATTATCCAGTTGCTGATCATGGTATTATACTAATACTGAATTAAAAGATGTCTCACAGCTTCTTGAACAAAGGCAGTTTCTCAAGGGTTTATAGCTTGGCAGGAAATTTATCCTCTGCAGCTAGACAGATTTTTTAAACTTTTCAATATATGTGGTTTGTTTTGTTGTGGTTTTTTTAGAAACTGCTGTTTTTAAGATACAGGAGTGTTAGCAAACCATCACCAGGGAAAGTTGCTTTTTTGCACATTTTTCAGAGCTAGCGTTCTAGGCCAACAATGGTAAATTATACGCCTACCAAAATCTCTGCTTAGTCCACATAACTGTGTTACGGAGAATACATATACCAAAATATGTATCTACACAGATAAACAGTATGCCTTAAAGACTAAATATGCATTTATTTCTAAGACTGGAGCAGACTTTTGCCCAGTCTGGAGGTAAATAATCCATATTACATAGTCTGCCATGGAAGGTTTTCTTTCTTAGGAAAAAAAAAAAGTGTTTCTTTTAAAAGAATCTTAAATAATCTTTAAAATTCTTGCATAAACTGACGTATTTGAGGGAGTTCAGGAAATGGATAAACTTTAGCCTGATTTGTTAGCACTTTCAATGTCTCCTCACTCGCGGGGTCTGCAGGGAGGGGATAGCAGTGTCCCCTCCCCATGTCCCCAGGAAAACAAAACAGGAATTGAGAATTCCCCATAAACGTTAAAAAAAAAAAAAGTAACAATAGGAATTAAAAATTCCTCATAAATGTTAAATAAAAAAAAAAACCTAAACACCTATTAAAAATTCTCCATAAATGCTCAAAGAACCCAAACGTCTGTAACAACAGGAATCAAAAATTCATTCAGCCTTAATTCTTAGAGTAGATAAATAAGTAGTGACACCCAAGAGAGAAATTTCCTTTCCCTTTGACCGACCTCAGGGTCTGGGCCCACTCTGGTTTTTGGTCCTTTATCTTTCTGTGCTGAGCGTTGTGGGCACAGGCAGGGTGCGAAATTCATTTTGCGGCCGGGAAAGATGATAACTGAGAAGGGCCAGATCGAAGCGGTGGCACCATGGTCTCGGCAGAATTTGGAAGGGTTCTCAGCAAATCCTGCTCTGAACATTTTGCAGCAGCAGCAAGAGAGGGGGAGATTGTTACCGGGGCAGCTCCAGCACTGAGTGTGTACCTCCCTGTCCCTTTGTGCCTCATTTGTGAAGAGCTCAAAGATTCCCTTATATTAGAAAATATATTAGAAAATTCCCACATTAAAGATTGTAGAGATTGACATATTTTCTCATAAACTTAGTTCTCAGCCATTTACCACCTCCCATATACCCAGTTTTTGGTCATTCATATTTTAGGGCATGTTATGCTTTCCCAGTATTTTGTAAATCTGAATTATAGGACAAGGCTGAGGGCCGACTCCCACCCTGGTCTGGCTGCTTTGCTCTCACCTCCCCTAGAGGTGCAGTGAGCTCGTCAGGTCCCTGCCCAAAGAGAGAGACGGGGAGGAGGAGACAGCTCAGCGCCACAGAATTTCCCTTCTTGTCTGCCAAGTACGAAAGTATTCATTATTGCTCCACCACCCTCTTTTTTTTTAACTTTGATGATGAAAAAAAAAAAATAGCCTGTAATGATGACAGAGATTTTATTTGGTATCTAGAGGGCAAAATCTGTTCTCTCCTCACGCATATCCATCCTCCTCTCCGTTATTTTTTTTTCTTTCAGCCAAAACCAAAACACAATTCGCACATTACACGACACAATTTACACGATGCAGTACCATCAGCTTTCCCACTTATCAAAACCCTTACAGCCACAAGCCCATAACTCCCATTAACCTCAACGACAGCCATTTGGAATCGTGAACCACAAGTGAGAATAAACCTTAAAGATGTCACTGTACAGAGCATCCTCAGCCACTGGTTGGCATCTTTTTTTTTTTTTTTTTAATATGAAAATGGACTTTGCTCTTTGACCGAGCCGTTCGTTTGGGTTCATTCCATTTAGATGCACTTAACATTTTTGGCTTGTCACTTGGGGTGGAGACACCCCTTCTGAGGCAGCTTCTGGCAGGAATTCCACCTGGCGGGAGCCACGGGAGGTAGCGCAGGTCGTGAGGCTACAAAAGCTTTACAGATGTGAAAGGAACTGGTTTTCCTCTCTCATTTAAGTGAATTGCTGAAAGCATTGGATTGTTCTTTCACGGAACTTCAAATTCACCATGTTCTTCGTTAACCTTTTTCTTTTTTTAACCTTTATTATAAGGGGAAAAAAAAATTACTTTGGAGTAAGTTACTGCAAATTCGCTCCCTGCAAACTTTTGAAAGCAGTTTGGAGCAACGGATCTCGTTTGCCACTATTTTCATAGAATCATGGAATGGTTTGGGTGGGAAGGGACTCTAAAGACCATCTTGTCTCTGCCCCTCCCACCAGACCAGGATGATGTTCTTCTAGACCAGGTTGTTATTTTCTGTATGAAGAGGATTTAACATTTGTTCACCAAAAATTAAGTACTGTAATTCCCCTGTGAATCATTTCTGAATTACTTTTAGCAAGCCAGTTGCATGTGTTTCTCTAGGCTGTGTGTTTATTAGCAGCAGAAAGACAAACAGTCACGGGTGTGGACACTTTCTGGGAGCTGCTCCCCGAGCTTCGGGCACCCAGCTGCTTTGCTGGGGCCAGGAAAGCTGGAAAATGAGCCAGCGAGGTGCCCACATGCAGTTAGAAGGGATGCAGGACTAAAAGCCCCATGCTTGACCCAGGCTTTTAGTTTAGTTCTGGAATATTTGCATCAGGTCTTTGGAAGCCACTGCAGACACAGCCTCCTGCTTTGCCATCAGTGAGCAACAAACCCGATTGTGAAAAAGGGGCAATTCCATTCACGCTCCTCTGGGTACCCCTGGAAAAGCAAACAAGCTCCATTCTGCTCTGCTACTTGTTTTAATCTCGCCAGGGTGGTGGTTTTTTTCTCGTATTAATTTAATTGCAAAGCTGCCGTTCTGTGCTCTTGCAGCGCACAAATGAGGAAGAGATGCTCAGCCCTTGGTGTCGGGCTCTGACACCAAGACCTGCTCTCCCTGGAGATCAGCACCCACCTGACATCATCTCTCCTCCCTGGGGAAGGGGCTGCAGCAGGGCAGGGTCTGGGACACCGCCTGCCCCACCTCTTGGTCCCCTTCTCTCTTGGTCCCATCCCCAGGCACAGAGGAAAGGCAGAGGAGGATGCTGCAACTCTCAGATTGAGCCCCTAACCCATAAGACAGACCATAAAAAAATAGTTGTCACGTGAAAGGTCATCTAAGAAGACAAAGAGAGGGCTTGATGTCCTGAGCTCCCACCTACTTCTCTAGCAAGGCTCTGATTTCGACTTAAAGCTAAAAGCTCTGTGATGTTTTTCCAGCTCAGCAAAACCTTCCTCCCCAAGCCAGACGCGTCCACACTGCCTCCCTCGGGCCCGGGGCAAGGGTCTTCCCACCCACACTGTAGAGCAGGAACACCCACACGACACTTTGCCTCCACTGCTGAGACACATGGTGAAAACACACCTGAGTTTTCACAGTATGTTCATCTTTGTCAGGGGAGTTCCAATAAATGTCTGAGGCTTTGGTTCAGTGCCTTTAGCACCTTTTTTTGCAAAAGGCCACAATGTAAGGCAGTACATTTAAAAGAAAAAAATAATAATAATTTCCCAAAGTTAAATAGCCCTAGTAACTCAGCTCCCCAGCACAAGTGCTCCCACCACCAGCAGCGCCGGTCGAGAGGCACTGATGAGTGTTTCTGATGTGGTATTGCTCTCCAGAAGATTTTGGATAAGACAGATCTTCTTAGGCAAAGAAAAAATACCCGGCTAAGGGCTTTGACCTTATATTTGAATACAGAATTAGCACTCAGGTAATGGTTAATGAACAGAAGAAAGCAAATGAGAATTTTTGACCAAAACACTACTGAAATGGGTTTAAACACACACGGGTCTCCAGGCAGGTCTGCTGCTGCTGCAGGACCTGCTCCCCTTGGGCCCAGGGCACCGGGAAAACCTGCTCAGAAAGGGGGAAGAGGAGGAGGAAGAGGAGGGTCTACTGGTGCTCGGTGGACAAAGCCATGATGAGGCATCAGTCTCAAGCAGCTCCAAGGCTGAGAGACTAAAACCTGAGACCTTAAAGTGTGATCATTTTTCTGCCCAACTATGATCTTGAAATACAATTTCTGTCTTTGCTTTCTCATCAAGCCGGTGCTCATAAAAATTATTTTACCCTCTGGTGAAACACGCAACAGTTACGGCCAGGCTCTTCACCCAACACCAGCCCCTTTGGCACAGCTCTCCTTCACGAGCACTGACAACCCAGGATTTGGCCAATTGGGGCAAAAATCAAACCAACCTTCCCCTCTAGCCCAATACTTTCTCCATTTCTAGGTTCTCTCCCACCCAGAAGCCACGACACCATTGCTGTAAACGACAGATAAAAATGCCAAGTACTGCAATGGAGTCTTAAAATAAATTGCAGGAATTAGGGCTATTATCATTTAATAATCACTTTTTGTTCATGACTTTTACCATTATAGGCATTTTACCTCTATTTATTGCTCACACTATTAGCAAAACTTGGGAGCTGTGGAAGGTGCTTAGATGTTCCAATAAATTAGAAATGCTTCGGAAGGAAATCTCTTCCCACAGGCTGAGGCAGAAAGGCCAAAAACTGAGACACACCCCACCAAGTCGTGGTGCAAGCACTATCCAGTACCAAGTCAGCTCCTTAATACAGTGCCAGCCCCTTTGGCAGTGTTAATAAGAATAAAAAACAACCACAGAGCCATTTGTATTTGTTAAATGTAGAGATACCACCTTAAAACAGAAGCCATGCCTCATCGAGGTAGTGAGCCAAATCCGTGTGTAATTATCTTTCTACTATTCAAAATATTGTTATTAAAATAGCTTTCAGCACAAATTCTAGCACAGCTAGCACACCCGATGTAGAAGACATACATATATATAAAGAATATATATTATATACTTGGTCTATAGCAGAATGTATTTGCCTGATGAGGTGACACTTCTTGCCTTGTCACCTGCCTTCTCAAAGAAGAGGGGGTGTCTGTTCTCCCAGCTCAGCTTCCACCTCCAAGTCAGTAATATATGCAAACGCACTTCGCAGAGCGCTCCTGCAGATGTTTTTAATTAAACCAGCTTAGCCCAAGCCCATATAAAGTAAAAAAATAACCCCCAAAAACGCCTTCCCGCTCTCATATGTTCTGAATCGCTGCCGCAGAATACTACAGGAATATTATTTTTATAAGAGTAAACCATTTGCCAAATAAGCCACCTGTTAAATAAACACTCCCACTCTCCAAATATTGTTATTTTGTTTTCCAGACTATGCACAATCTGGATTTATTTTAGATGGAAAAAAAGATAATCACTAACTTAAAAAACAACACACCACCAAAAACAGTATTTTGACTACTTGAAACTATCCATCTTGTGTGCACATCTGCTCCTCTGCAAGCTGGCAGAGTTCTTGCATTAAAAGAGAATCGTAGTTACTTATTCAGCCAGAAGCTAATGAATTTACATCATCAGACCTCGTCAGTCTTCAATTTTTTTTATTTTTTTTTAACTTGTTCAAGCCTTGAATTGTTCTTTATTGGCCTGGCTTCGCTTCCCTTGAGCTGCGGCTTCTCATAGGGACAAATCCCGATCCAAGATTGTTTCAGCAAAGTTGACACAGGAGCACCACTGGCCTCAAGGTTCATTATCCAGTCACTTGATCCATGTTTGAGAAGCCAAATTCACCACTACCCCACCTCAAGCCCATCTGCATGGGAACATCCTGCGCACCCACCTAACGCAGATTAGTCTGTAGGGTTAGTCCTACAGAATGGACATTCCCTCAGAAAAAATATAAAATTTGAGCACAGTATTAAATAGGTAGAGAGAGAGAACAATCGGATGCCAGAGCTCAGGGTTCAGTTCAGAGCACAAACATAAAAAGGAGAAAAAACAAGCACAGAAGAGGATGCTGAGAGGGGTGCGAGCAGGGAAGCACTCGAGCTGGCTCTGCTGCTCGTGCCAGAGCACCCCGGGCTGCAGCTCCTGCAGCCTCTGAACCAACAAGTTAATGTCTGGAGGTTCCCTTGGAAGGGCTTCTCACGAAGTGCAGGACTGCAGCCGAAGAACAACGTTCTCCAGGCATTTTGCTGCATCCTTTTGCTGTCGCACACACCAGAGCTGTGGACCCAGACCTGAGAGCGCACATTTCCATGATGTGCCTTTTTTTTCTTTTGCGAGCTGGGGCTGAAACAGGATCCCCAGTAGGACACAAAATGCTGCCCCCAAACATTTCTACCAGCTTCAGTGAACGTGCACCCACAAAGAACGTTTAAAACATCCTGCTGATGCCGAGCCACACTCATCCTCCAAGAGTGTGTTTGCAGATATTTACCTAAATGGCTTTAGTGATTTTGTGTCCTCGTATCTGAAAATAATAATCTTGTTGTCACAAATTATTACGCTCAGAAACAGCCTCCTCCCTGCCGGGTTACGCTCATGCACGAATCCCGGTTAACCTGGAGGCACTCGGTGACTGACGGCGCACGGTGCCGAGCCTGAGGAAGTGTCGGTGACTGGCAGTAAGAGCTGGTTAGGGGACCAGCCAAGGGCATCAAGCGTGCCCATAAAGATCCACCGGCCTTATGAGTTCAGCTGAAATTGCAGGCACAAAACAGGACAAAACTGCTTTTCAGAAAATCAGCCCCATTACATCCTTTTCCCTTTCGCAGAGAGCCTTTGCGACAATGATTTTGCGTGCTCCCATTTTACATGTTCACGTATTTTTTTTGCTCTTTGACACCCAACACTTGGCAGCCTGGCTCCATCGCTTTTACCTGTTATTTTTCCCATGCCTTCTGGATAAGGCGGCAGTAAAAATCCTCCATGCAAGTCTCATACTCTGTCCTTACAAAGAAATTTTTTTCAGAACAAATTCAGTTTTCATCCAGCTACAGGCTTGCCTATATCTTTTGTTGGACACTAAAACCCATCCACTCATGGTTTCTCTTTTTCCTAGTACTTTTAGGCATCTTGACTCTAACATAGATGCTTAGAAATTTTTACAAAGCCCGTATTAGTCATTTCACTTTAAATGCAGCTCACAAACTAATGGTGTTTGTTAATTAAGGCACTAACTCCCCTCTGAAAAAAAATAAATAAAAATTGTTAATGCCTCTTTACTGTACAGGCTGGGTACAGTGTGGTGGATGAGTAGGAGGATGCTGCTGTGGAGGGACTGTGGTCTTTGATAATTAGCAGAGAGGACAGAAAAAATATTTTGCTTACCTGAGTCTATGCTACTTTACCAACACTAATGCAAAAAGAGCATTTTTATTGGGAGCTACTGCAATGCCCAAACATCAATATGAAAAAAAAAAAGAGTTGCATCCTTTTAAGATGGATCCTTTCCTCACCTCTGAATCTCAGCCTTTTCCATAAAGAAATCCAGGACTGGCTTCATTCAAAGAACAGATTTTAAATTTCTGTACTCATGTTGGAGCAGCATTAAATATTAAAGCAAGATATTAAAATTTCAAAGAACCTAAATTAAACCTGAGGTATTAAAAAAAATAAGTGTTCCTGCATATTTAATACTAGAGATCTCATAATTAACTTCGGAAATCTCTCACATTAAGAAAATGAGGCGCTATAAAAAAATTTTTAAGAAGTGACCAGCACAGTGACCTTCCCAAGGGCTCAGCAGATGTTCTCAGTCCAAAGAAAGACTCAGGTGTTCTCTAGCCCCGTTCTGTTTTCACCCCAAAGGGAGGGAGGTCCCAACCTAGAGGATGGGCTCGGTCCCCAGAATGGTGCCACAGTTCCTCCCCTGCTCCACTCCTGGGTTGGGGACGAGCGTCCTTGAGAGCTGGCGGCTGCCTCGCTGGGACCGGAGGACCACACTGTGCCTCCTCTGCCTCCTGCCCCTGGCAACAACAGCACTTTGGGGTAAAAAAAGTTCCTTTCCTCCTCAATTGTTTAAAGGAGTTTCTTGGGCTCAGTGACACCTTCGTGGCTCCCTGTAGAAGCCTTGCCAGACCTTCACCTTCTCCAAGCAGGGCCATGACCTGTCTTGCCCCTCCTGCAATGCACAGACCTGTGTGCAGGACCAGAAGGGCCATGGCTAAGTAGAGCAGCTCACCAGCCCAAGAGTCAAGAGGTGTCATGAGACACAACATAGTTCTTCTGACTTCAAACGCACTATGAAAGACACATGGATTTACTAGGGAGGACAAGCAAACCGAACCAAAACTGAAGTGGGTTTGTACTCCTCCGTGAGCAAGTTTTCCTCCGTTATGCATAAGGACAGGCTGGCTTGTGAGGAGCAGTTCGGGGTGGCTCACCTTCTGATGTCTTCCAGAGATCTTCCAGCTGGAGCACTCTGTGCCCCACCATCATAAAACTGGTGATGGCCAGAGCCAGCAGAGTGGGGAAGGGCTTGCTCTCTTCTGCTGACCAAGAGCACCTCCTCCATGGGGCAGCTGGCTGTGGCTTTCAGAATAGCTCGGTAGTTAAGCCAAGTCCCAAGTCAGGGAGGACCCAGGAGGGCTTCTCTGCCCAGACCCAGCTCCATGCCCAGGGACAGGGCTTTGGGGCATTTTTTTTCCCTCTTCTTACTCAAGCTGTCAGGGCTTTGACATGGCACTTTGTAGAAGCTTAAAGTGTTATACAGGCATTAGAATTTATCATTCCGATGACACACACAGTTTTAGAAATGGAAAGTTGCTTTAGATTGACTGCATGACAAACTTTTAGCTCTCTTGGACAATTTGAGTGCGGCAAATAAGGCCAGTTAGGTACATCACCGGTGTCACAAGTAGCCAGCTGACAGTCTGTGTGTGTTAAGGCTGTGGACTAAGCCTGAGCTGCTGTTTAAAAGTGCATAAATAATCGTACAGAATTAGCAACACTCTTTGAGGAGCCTGCTCCCTGGCTGTGAGCACAATGTGCTGCCTCTGCTCAGCCTGCGTCTACAGACAAGGGTGATCTGACAACTGAAACCTCTTCTATCTGAGGAAATTAGAGATCAGCATCAACAAAATATAAGAAGTTGGTGGTTGCTGTCAATCACTGTGAGGAGGTTTAAATGCTTTCCCAAAGTAGAATATTGGTCTACGATAATGGGCAGAAAAAAAAAATAGCAGATTCAGTGGCACAGACTGCAATTTAACATTCACATTCGTGTAATCAAAGCAAACAAAAGTCACTGAATTAGTAAATAGAGCCATCAGTTTTTGGCACAAAATAATTACCAGCCTTCCCAAGTTAACAAGGATAACGTTGCAAATTATTGAGGCTTGAAGCCACCTCCCAAGGAAACGGCTGTTGGAGTTGCAGCTCAGGGATACCCTGGGAGCATCCCAAGATGAGAACTTTCACCTGCCCTTGTGCCACCCCTCCAGCAGCACCTCGAGGGCACAGCTGCAAGTCCAGTTACTGCTCCTGCACCTTCTCTTTTACTTTTTTACTCACAGAGCATCTCATGGCTCCCCTAGTAAGGGCTTGGCCAAGGCAAAAGCAGGAGGTGGGATGTCTGGGGGTGCCAGAGCAGGGACAGCTGTGTGTGGTCAGGGCATGCTGTGCCTCATAGGCTGTTTTTTGGTTGTTTTTTTTTTTTTAATATGATGTCTGCTAATTCACTGTGCCATTTTTAGAACTTTGCTCAGTAAGGTACAATAGACATCACAACACTCACTTCAGCAAAACATCAGCTTAGGGATGGAGGGCAAGAGAAGGGGATTGGAGACAAAACAATAAAAGAAAAATCCATCTTTATGAGAGGCGAGCGAGTGAGACTTACAGTGTAATCAGAAAGCAAAAAGAGATCCATGGTTTGCCAGGAAGGGTGCCCAGGCAGAGTTATTCTGGAGACAGAAGAACAACCACCCTGGCAGGATCTGTTTTCTTCCATCTGAGCAAATCTTGCAACATGGCAGTGGATAGCTAAATCACAGAGATCCGAGCGCTCCATCTGTATTGCTGTGCCTCCCCTCTCACCAAGCACCTGAACTTCTCAATCCTTTGGCTTTTCCGATGCCATGAGCCAGCACAGAACACACACTCAGAATTGCTGGAGATAAGACCTGGTCCCCACAGCTGCAGCCCGAGCTCCAACCGGAGTAACAGTTGGAGTAGATCTGCTCTGAGAACAAGCTTCTGGCATCAAGCAATTGTATTAATTTCTGTTCAGTTTTGTACAACATCTTCTACATGTGGTCAAAGCGACCAGCCAGCCAAAGTTTAAAGAAACACCAATCTATGAATTAAACACAACGTAAAGCTTGACACATACTTCAACCTGAACTGGTTTAAACCACTTGGCTGTTTTCAGTCTAAAAAGCAGGAATCACACAGCAAGACCTTCAGGTGATTTAACAATCCATTTACCCCAGTGGAAAAACAAACTCTTTCTTTTCTTTTTTTCCTCCTTTTTTTTTTGTAACATCTCCTCTGGCAGCTCTCCATCCTCCTCCCAGACAGAATCAACAGTGATCATTTACAATGAGAAAATCCAACCCTCTCTGTGTATCCCAACCCATGGAAAGGGTCTGCAACACTTTGAGAGACCAGGCTCAGCCAAGACAAGTTCACAAGACCTAGTTCTGCATCAGTGTGTAGGTTTGGGGCTGGGGCAGCCACTAACATCTCTCTGGTGCTCCCTGTGC
>NW_009713470.1:0-4612 GCF_000703405.1 Apaloderma vittatum | reverse complement strand
GGGAGGCTGGAAAAAAAAAACTTGAACTGGCTTAGTGAAAAAAAAAAAATCCTAACAATAACAGTGAAGATGTTGAACTATATACCAATATGTACAAGCATGTAAATATATTTAAAGATACAAAAGAATATGTTAACATGGAACCCTCACCCTCTGTGTGGCAACTCAGCCCCAAGCAGAAAAGTCTCAGACTGGACTCGGCAGCAGATGGGAGCACCTGAGCCCAGAGCCCCAGTGAGAGTCAAAGAAAATAAAAAATAAAAATCCAGAAAAGGAGCTGCTGTGCTGCTCCTACCTGGGGAAGGAGAAGAAAGACAACCCATCCTGATGAGCAGTGCTCCTCTGCAGCACAGGAACAGGATGGGGGACCACAGAGAGAGCTGAGGACCAGCCCATGCTGACCCTCCCAGCCCAGCAGCACTGAGACCCCAGGGTTCTGCTCAGGGGCCCTTTTATACTGAGCTCCTGGGAAGGAGCACTCTGATTGGCCCATGGGGGTCACCTGACCCTCCCTCTCCTCCCCCATAGGCACAGCTGCCCCCTCTTGCCCATGGCGATCAGCCCCGGGCCTGCTGCCCCAGAGAACTGTCATGCTGGTGGGACCTCAGACCAGGGCAGCTGGACAGATGTTGGCATCCCTCCCAGCATCGCTCTCAGCTGAGGCCTCCTCTCGGCTCCTGCCTTGCCTTTGGGGAGGTGCAGTGGGCTGGGCAAGGCTGCCACCCCAAAGACGTGAGAAATGTTGACTGGGTGGAGGAATGAGTTCAGCCATGTGCTTTAGAATAGCTCCTGGAGACAACGTTTGAGGACACAAGGTTTCTCAGGGAGCTGTAGCTATTTCCCTCCCTGCCCAGGGACCTTGGCACCCTCCAGGCTGAGCATTTTGGTGGAGCAGGTACACGAAAGCTTTGCTTGGTCGTGGTTGTGCTCCCCTGAGATGCGATCTCCTTCCCAGCTGTGCTGGTGCCCATGGTTGTAAGGTTGAAGAGGCAGCCCAACTACTTGCCAAGACCTAGACAAGAGCAGAGCTTCTCAGCTCTGACCTCGGGAAAGGAAGCTCCTTCTCCTCTGTCTTCATCCACTCTGTCTTCAGATTTCCTCAGCATCCCATGACTACAAATTAAATCCATTCCACCCACCTGCCCCTCACTCCCAACCCTGAAATCAGGCTCAGTGGAGAAGATGATGATTGGGAACATGAACCAGCTCAAGCTGGGTGTTTTTGGGAGCAGAGCAGATTCCCCCACGAACCAGCAGTCCCATTCTGTCCCCCCACACGCTGCCAGGTCAGCGCCAGGTGGGACTTCTCTCTCTTTTTGTTGTTGTGATGGTGCCACCTGGGCGAAACTCCCCATCAGCTCAGGGTTTGCTGTGAACCCAACAAGATCAGAACAAGAAGCAAGACCTGCAAAGACTCAGCTAGGAGAGAACATGATGCAAAAGCACTTTTTTCTCACCAACAACTCTTGAAGAGAGGCACTTCTCAAGAGCTTTTTGCAAGCCCCCTCACAAAAGTCGCCTGGCGCATCCAACTGCAGAACAGGGTTAGCACACGGACCAGCCCGTAGTGCACACACAAATGAATCAGTTGTCTGATAAAGGCAGCGGCACGAAAAAATTGTGTGGTCTTTTGCCCTGCTGACCCAGTCAGGAAAACGAGCCAGGCTGGGAAATGCATCACGCGCTCTCAGTCTCCGTCCCCCCGCCGAGCCCCCGTTAGTGCCGGCAGCGCTGCTTTTAGAAAGGGCCAGGGGCAGAAATCGGAAGAAAACCTTGAAGGTATCACGCAGCAGATGACTGAACATAATCCTTAATTTTCCTGAGATAGTTTCAAAACAATGGGTTTAGCATTTGCAAGCCAAGCCACTTGTTTATGCCCTTTTCTCCTTCATTCTCAGATGGTGGGCAACTGCGGTTTTATTTTCGCACAAAGTTCTTTCGCTAATATTCATCCATAATCATCAACAAAATAATATATGTAGGCGACTATAATGACAGTAAATGCTGTGTAGGAGGCATAATAAATGCTTCATTGTCAATGCCTGCATGCTGAATTAAATACCCTATTCTGGTCAAATGCTAATACATTCTATGAGCACTCTTCCATAAACAGATTTTTAAAACACCGTAGAATAAAAAGGTGATACGAACAATATATTGAAATAATCCGAGAGGTGCGACTTTAAGAACCGATGTTTTTTCTGTAGCATCTTGCTTGATATTGGCACTGAAATGATTTGCATGAAAAAAAAAATTATTCAGGAGAATATCACTGCTGCCCTGAATATGGTACATCTGTCAGGAGCAAAGTAGCGTCGAACCTCATTTGTAAACAATATGGTCTTTTTTGAAGTGGACTTTTCCACAGCTGGCTGTCCTGGCCATGCAGCACATCAGGCTCTGCCTTTTGGTGAAAGATTAGGCAAAGTAAAAAACAGGCAGGATTGAACTTTCTGCAGATCCTGAGCAGCCTCCATCCATGCCTGCCTGTGTTTTGCGTGGCTGGTGCTGTGCTGGTGTCAGAGCATGAGGCACAAAAAAAACCTGACTGCAATAACGTGGTGCCTAGAGCAGGAAAAATCCACAGCAGCTGGAAAAAACTTTGGGTTTGAATCAGTTATTGCCTTGAGCAGCAGCTGTGAGGGGTCATGCCAGGAAAAGCTGCTGGCTTCAGCAGACATGGAGCATCCAGTGCCTTTGGGGCAACATCTGAGAAGCAAATGAGAAAAAGAAATTTAAAAAAAAAAAATGAAGGCAGAGTGCAGAACAACTCACTGTTGTAATTCAGTGGGGTCTGGTAGCACCCTGTGGTACCAACAGAAGGTCATAGAACCAGACTGGTTTGGGCTGGAAGGGACCCTTAAAGCTCATCTAGTCCCAACCCCTGCAGTGAGCAGGGACATCTGCAACTAGATCAGGTTCCTAGGGAATAGCAATAAGACAAGAGGGAACAGGTTCAAGTTGCGCATGGGGAAGTTTAGACTGGATATGAGGAAAGACTTCTTGACCGAAAGGGCGGTGAAGCATTGGAATGGGTTGCCAAGGGAGGTGGTGGAGTCCTCACCCCTGGACGTGTTTAAAAAATGGTTGGATGTGGCACTTCAGGAGATGGTTTAGTGTCAGGGTGGTGTAGGGCTGTAGGTTAGGCTTGATGATCTCGAAGGTCCTTTTCAACCTTTATGATTCTATGATTCTAGGTTGCTCAGAGCCCCATCCAGCCTGACCTTGGATGTCTCCAGGGATGGAGCCTCCACCACCTCTCTGGGCAACCTGTGCCAGTATCTCACCACTCTCATCATCAAAACTTTCTTCCTTCTATCTAGTCTAAATCTCCCTCTTCCAGTTTAAAAGTGTTGCCCCTTGTCCTATTGCAACAGGTCTTGCTAAAAAGATTGTCCCATCTTTCTCACATTTCTTAATTGTTGAAAGACCACTCCAAGGTCTCTCCTTTAGCAGCCTTCTCTTCCCCAGGCTGAGCCACCCCAACTCTCTCAGCCTTTCGGCACAGAGGAGGTGCTCCGGCCACCCTCCCCTCGACCTGCTCCAACAGGTCCGTGTCCTCCTTGTGCTGAGCCCGTGCAGACCTGCCAGAGCATCATTGGAAGCAAGGGAGACATACTTTACCTCGGAACAATTTTACATTAAACTTGAGGTTACAATATCATACTGAGCCCTGAGCAAAGCTGCCCCAGGCACTAGTGCATCTAGCTTATATTTTAATTACTCTACTAACGCAGGGAGGATTTTGCAAAGGAGTAAACAGAAGCACCCTGAACAACGCCGTGGTTTGGCACCATCTGTTCTTCATCCCGCAAGTATATTTTCCTTGGCGATCCAGATCAAAAGGCTTAGCACATTACTGTGTGATAACACAATCTAAAAGAATAGATAAGTCCTGCATCACAAAGCTCGGTATTAAAAAGCCAATAATACCTGAATGATACTACATATATTAGACCTAAAAATAGACTGAGAAAGCGTGGTTTTGAGGTGATTTATTAGGAAATATGAAGCAGCCCTGGCTTTGTGCTGCGCTGTGAACAGTGAAATTGGAATAAATAAAATAATCTCGCTGCATTAACAACTTGCTCTAAACCCACGCGTACGTGTAATACGCTCACCGGTTGCCAAGCGAGGGCCGTGATTTGAAGGATAGATTTTGTTAAAAATCTTTATCTATCTAGAAACAGAAACAAGTGGAGGTGCAGCCCCTGGCCCCACGGACACAAGGGGAGCAGGGGGTGCCCGGCAGCTGCTCCAACTCTGGGCGTGGACCCCCAAGACATCACCTGGGGAGGGTGAAAGCCAGGGATGGTGTTACTAATGCACGATGGCAGCATCAGGGAAGACATTTCTGGAGGGCAAAATTATAAATCAGAACATCCCATCACCAGAAAGAGAGGGTATTTGCACAACCGAGGAGATAAATCTCCATTTTTCATCCTTCTCTTGTTGAGTAGATCCCTGCTTGCCACACCACAGAGAGCCAAATGGTGTATTAGCAAGCTGTGGCTTCGGCAGCTGGTGGGGGTAGCTGCTTTATACAATAGAAGAACACGGCTCATTTGTTTGAAATTAAATAATTAAAAAATAAAATAAAATAAAATAAAAT
>NW_009713469.1:35924-44390 GCF_000703405.1 Apaloderma vittatum | reverse complement strand
CGTGGGGTGGGTGGGTTTTGCTCGCGGTTCTGTTTCTCTGTGTGGAGAAAAGCGGGGTGGTGAGACGGGCTGTGCCGGGACAGCGCCCCGGCTCTCCTGGCAGAGAAGGACTTGCCTTCTTCAGAGCTCCCTCCCCGAATATTCAGGTGCCCCTGTGCCACCTTCTGCACTTTTCCTATTGCCGACTGAGAAATGCTCGCAGGGGGAACACTCCAAAAAGTTGCCTCTTTGAACCAAGATGACCTGTGCGAAGGGTGGGGGTATCTCGCTGCAAAAGCAGCTCAGCAAGAAGTCAAGTCTAAGACAATGAAATGTGTGGTTTGCATGTGTGAAAAGATGGAGGGAGCCATCTCCACTGACCCCGGGTGGGAGCTGGCTCCGTTCCCCTTGCAGTTGGTACACTGTGGCAAATTATTTTCCTTTGTCTGAAGTGGGTGGGAGACAGAGTTCAACTCAGCTTCCGTAAATTAACGTATGGAAAAATGACTGAGCCGCTGTAATTAATAATTAGCTGGGGGTCTCTTCGGGCAGGCTTGCTTTTTATTTTTTTTTCCCCCCCTTCCCGTGATATCTGTTGGCAGCATCTGGACTTGGCATTTCACTGACATTGAAGTCCGAAAGCTTTGCGTGCCTGGTTAATGCGACGCGCAAAGAAAGGCACGCGCTGCTAGAGAGTTCCTTAGCCGGGGTGGAGTACAGCCGGAGGAGGAAAATGGAAACCTTTTGTCTCCGGTGTATCCTCAGCACGCTGGTCTCTTGCCCCGAGTCTGGAAAGTTTAAGCTCAGGTTTCTTACACCACAGGAGAAATGAGCTGAAAAAGGAGCAAGTGCTTGTTATAACCTGTCATTTGTTGTGGCGGTGAATTTTAATGCACACCTTTCTCTCCGAGCTTTAGGATTTCTTAACGTTTTGAAATATAAATTGTATCATTAGAACGGGCATATCCCAGACTTCTGGTTTTTATTTTAATGATCTGCAGTTAATAATTCATGGATAATTTAAATAATTAACTTTGTGAAATGTATCAGTAATGTAGTAAGGAAACACCGTTTCTAAAGACCTTGGCGTGTTTAGATTGAGGATTTAAAGATGCCGTGACATGTATGAACTCCAAATCGCTTGCTTGCACTCTCAGTAAAATATTTATATTTATTCCAAGGGACGTGCTGCCCTGTCGAAAATACTTATTAGGTGAACAAAATAGCTATCATTTATTTACAAATATTTAGAAGCAATGGGCTAACAAAAAGGGAGTTATTTTCTGAACCCGGGTGGATGATTTTGCCAAATCATCTCATGTTCTTTCAGAGGGCTGAATTTCAAATTTGCTCATTTTCTTGAGGGGGAGTTAAAAAAGCACTTATATTCACACTATAGTGCATGTAACCTTGGCTCTTTCTTTCCAGCCACCCGCTATCAGCGAAATCGAGTAGATTTGACTCGGGCACGGTTTGCTTTCCATCCGTGAGTTTTTCTGGGAGACTTCAAATCGCAATAGAAATGTGATGGGGGGGGAAAATCCCATCATGATGGTGCGGCGCCAAGGAAAGCCACCTCTGCTGGGGCTGGGGATTTGCCTCCCAGGTTCACTCGGTTATCCTCTGTGCCGACAGGGTTTTGATGCCTCTGAACCAGGCGTTGTCCCTTGGAGGCAGCGAGCGTTTCCTGCGTGCATCACTTTGTGTCTGAAATGCAGACGGAGGCTGGAAGATTTTTATTTTTCTCTTTTTATTATTCTTACTGAAGCTGAAAGCTAACTAAGGCTCCTAAGAAACGTTCAGGAAGGCAGGACGGGCTTTCAACTGTGGGATGGGGCCACGGCAGCTGAAATCCTTCTGCTTGAGTCGGCCTGAGAACAGGGAGAGGGTCGGCTCGGTGCTGCCAGGCTCACCGCTTGCATGCAGAGGAGGTAAAGAGAATGAATTTTTATTGTTGCTATTTTTTTCACATGCAGTTTCAGACTAGCTTGAAGGCATTTAAGTGTTTTTATGCCTCTGAAATTGGGAAGGAAGAGGTGCTCAAATACCAATAATGCTTTTGCTTTTCAAAAAATAAGCTGGAGAGTGTCTGTTTCTCACAGACAGCAAGGGTACGTGCTCCCAGCCAGACAGGCAGAAGGCTAAAGCCCGCACCAGGGTGCGAGAGACCGAAGGACTGCACTAAAATTTGCTGAAGTGACTTAGAGGAGACTGCGTGTTAATGACCAGCAGGTTCGTTTGGTAATTTCTCCTACTCACTCATGTGCTGTTTCGGGCTGGGAAATCCTTCACCGGCTGGTAGCGACTGCGTTTGGCTTTCGGATGTGATCCTGAGAAATGGATTTCCTGCCGTTGGGTTACGGGGAGTTTGTCTCTGCCTCTGTGTCAGTGCTAATGCACAGTTAGTCCAGCGACTGACACTGCGAGCTCGTCGCTACACCTCCTTTATACCTTTTTCTTTTCTTTTCGCGCTACTCCCTTATTAGCTAGTGCTTTCTGTTGCATTCAGAGAGAAGCCCATCCTCTTGTAACGGGGCTGGATGCTCCTCTTTTTTCTCAGCTTATCAATTCCCGGTGTTATCAATTTTTCCTGCGGTGCCTTCGGTTTTCCAGCAGCCGGTTTCATCTCGGGAGACTCCTCGCCGGCTCTCGGCACGGAGAATTCGAGGTGTCGTCCACAGCGGCGACTGCGTGCTTCGCCCCTGCCGGTCAAGGATGTGACCTGGGCAGAAATTCAACGTATGGGGTTTATTTGTGTCGCTGTGTTACCTGAGCACGATTTCCTCTTGGAGGAAAACGTGGAGGGCCCACGATGTTAAAATGGCAGCGAAAGAAATAAGAAAATGGCGTCATCAGAGAAATTAGTTTTGATGGCCTTGTTTGAGGGCCAGGAGGAGGTATTACATTACAGGCTTAGTTATGACTATACAAGATTTTAAAATCATATAGGTCTGTATTTTTTTTTCTCAGTTATTTCCTTAAAACTGTGGTACAAGGGAGGCGCGTGTAATGGGTTATTCCAGCGGATGATCAGAAATTATCTTTGTCTGCACGCTATAAAATTTTTAATATAGGGTTGCATCGTGGAACTCGAGCCCATTGGAATTACCGCATCATTAAATGTATTTAAACTAAACTCCAACAAAAAGAGCCAAAGCCCCGAGTTTTGCTTTGATTGTGAATCTCTTGATGTGTTATGATTTTTGCAGGGTTTATTTTTTTAATAGAAAAGGATGTTTATAGCACAGGGACAAGGCTGTGGCTCCTCATCGTGGCGCTGAGCAAAGCCCTGCACCAAGGTCATCCTCTTGCTGTTAAAAACCTTGAGAAGAACAAATAGCTACGTATTTGGAAACCTGACAAACAAGCTCAGGTTTCGGGTTGTGTGGTTCGTTTGCTCCGTGCCGATGGTGCACAGCCGCAAGAGATGGGCTTCCCGTGGGCCCTGCCGGCCTGATCGGTGCAGAGAACTTCTCTCGTCCCGGCAGCTGGATTCCAAATGAGGTGATGTTGCATTTAATTACTTTTGTCACGTTTTGGTTTCTTCGTTAAGTCAAACAGGAACGCTGCCTGAGGTGCTTTCAGGGGGATGTACCAGTGTTGGCCAGCTCGCCAAGCTCCTTCTGGTGGCTCTTGAAGGTCTGTCCACCTTTTTCTAACTCAGATATCTTAATGTTTTGCATCATTTTCCTTCCTTCTGTTCTTTGCATGACCCGTAAGCAGATTAGGATTATTCAAGACTTGTTTTGTTATTGCACAGGCTTCCTTGGTGCTTTGTGGGTTGGTAGGTCCCAGGATTGTTGTTGAACAGCTCCCACTTGCATCATAGGGAGAAAGAAAATCACTATACGCCTGGGGAGGAAGAGAGGATTGCTAGAGAAGGTAGCACTGTTGCTTACACCACTTTTGCGTTGCATTAACAATTGCTGCCAAAAATTATCTGTGTGGTGGAGGCTGATAACTGTATGCCAAAGAGAACCTCATTTTGAGCAACTTCACTTAGAAATTTTAGATTAAAAAAGGTATTTTCATAGTCTTACACCCTTAAAGTGTTTGTGCCTTTGGAAGTAGCCTGCTAAATCCCCTTCTGACAGTATTCCCGTGCGCCGTGCAGCCCAGCATGACGTGGCAAAGATTTTTAGAGCCTGAGAGCGAAAGACTACTCTGTGTAATTGAAGTTATTTTGGTTTTGCTCTGATGAAAGGGAAAGACAAAACAGCTAGTATGGATAATTACTAATATTTCAGTAATTAGCAACACTGTATACTTAATATATAAATTACATATATTGCGATGGTTGATATATATATGTATATATTCTGGTGGGTTTTAGAGCCAAGTGTCCTACTTCGCTCACTTTGATCATTATGCTTGGGTTTATTTAATCTTGGAAACTTCTGTGCCATATTTTGTAAAATCTTAAAATGCAGGGGGAGGCTGCAGCAAATTTCTGTGATCTTGGGAGTTAAGCCACTTGCTGCAAGTACAACGTGAAGTGAAATACTGTGATCTCGTAGTGAATGAAAGCCAGAACTCACTGAGCATCCTCCACTGAATTAGAAGAAACTAAAATTTTGGGGAGTTGTGCTTGGTGTCAGCAGCGATAGTCGCTGAACAAGCAGCGCTGACGGTTTGACATTAACCTTCCGTGCTTAACGGGGTCTCCTGGCTGTTGCAGGAGCTAAGAGGTGTTTGTTTCTGCCCTCGAAGCCTGTTTGTCTAAAGAGCACATTTCCGACCTTGCCAGATCCAAAACAGTCCCAGCAAGAGTCAAAGAGCGTGCACCATCTGCCCCGGCTTCTGTTGGAGCTGTGCTGTGATTTCCCGAGGAGCGCTTCTTCCGGCAGTTTGAGTTTTTCCTGTCATGGCCAGAATGAATAACGATGTTTATCCAACACAGCAAAATCCAGTGTTCCTGGATACGGGCTGAAGATTACTGTGAAAAACTGTGTGAGTTTCGCAGATCAAACAGTCAAATAACACCCAAAAAACGCGCTAGATTTTTGCATTGCCGGCAGTAACCTGTGGCGGGGAGCGCTTGGTCAATATTTGCCGAAGGCTAACCCTGCGATGAGATTGCAGGCCAGGTTCACAACCGAGCGTCGCATCGATGGCGGGGGAGCCCCATCCCTGCCCCAGAGTGTGTGTCCGACGAAGGACGTCGCTTCCCCGATGCGCTTGTGGGTGAATGCCGGCGCTGCGGGGGCGACATCCGTGTTGCTGCTCCACCGTCACGATGGGAGATGTATTACAGCTCTGTAAAATTTGATTTTCATTTTTATTTTTTTTACCTAAGCAGAAAGCTGCTATTAAAAGAAGTGGAATTATCTTTAACATGGTTGCTAGTCATGCAGTGGAGCAGAGGTTAGGCTGAGGTTTGAGTATTTTGATGGCTTGCTGCCCCTGAAATGCTCTCTGGGTGGGGAAGGGCTCTTCCTACCGATGGAACTCTTCAAACCGATTGAACGTGAGTTTTGGCTGCGAGAGCGGAGCACGGTCACGGAGCATGGAGGGACGTGGTTTGAGACCCCTGTGAAGGCAGGTAGTGGAGCAGCAAATCTTCCCCAAGGCCAGCGTTTGGCTGTATTAGCCCAATTCTGTGTCACAGCTCTTAGTCCGCATGTTTTTCCCACTTAGGCTTCAACATGGCCTTTGCTTTAAAGGTCTCCAATGCAGCGACTGGCTCCTGGGTCTTAGCAAACTGTAAACCCTTCTTTATTGCCCCCTGTTTTTTCTCCTGTTTAGTCAACAGCGAATTAATTTTTGAGAAAAACGCTGCACGAGTTCTCATTCTAAACATGGCAGTGAGGAATGCGTATTGTAGTTTGACAAGTTCAACTGTCTTTACCTAGAAAAAATATATATCCCTGTATCCTTGACCTGAATACTGGATACAGCTGCTCTGAACGATGCTGTTATTGCCCAGACCAAGGTATGTAGTGAAGCTGCTGATCCACATGCTTTTAGCCAAAGCTGATGCTTTCTGCAAAACACATCTTAGGAGACCTACAGGAGGTTCCGGGAGAGACGCTGGTGTGATGTCCTCAAAAGAGGAGTCTGAACAGAGAAAAATATTGGCCACGGTGCGCTGGCATGTGCCCGTCCTCAGGAATACATCAGTTGGCCACACCATTACTTACGGGTCCATCCACCGATCCGTTTAAAGGCAGCCAGCAAGCTGTGATGCTTGAGTCAGCGTAAATGATAATTTGGATTTTAAAAAGCAATAATATTACCGTATGGTCTGTTCTTGTGGCAGTGGGTTCCAGGTAGTCTTGCTTCATTTTCTTCTTCAAGACGGGGCAGGAGGGCCGTGCCAGGGTGCAGCAAGTGTGCTCAGACGTGTGCACATTCACAGCAGGATTGTATTTAGCAAATAATTTCTTAAACTTGCTGATAGAAATAATAAAATTCTCTGCTTTGTCTGAACTACTGTTCCCAAACCATTGGCAAAGTGATTTGTTTTGTTAACTGTATAAGCATCATCCCTGCTGGTCCTTTGCAGGATTCGCTGGATCTATTGGAAATCCAGCACTTGGAAATATTTTAATCAAAGAGCAAATTGACTTGAAATGGCCCCAGATTGTTCATTTCATTTTCTCCTTTCTTCCCCTGCCAGTGAGAAAGTAAGCATTGCTGTTAACATCCAAGGCCTCGCTATTTGGCAACATTTGCCTTCTCTTGACAGCTTGAATACGAAGATCAAGTATTAAAAGTATGGCCTGGCTGGTGGAAGTAATTAAGAGACTTCTGTCAGCCAGGAGAGAGTTTACTAACCTCATTTACTGTAGTAAATGGAAGAGACTTTCAATCTCCTGTCAAAAAGAGACCATCAGTGCGTGCATGCCCTTTCGTACCCGTAATGAATTAGTTACTGGAACGCTTTCTTGCTGGAATTCAGGCTGGAGCGAGGCAGGTGCTGGTTCCTGTCACATCAGCCTGTGGTTGCCTGAGATGAGAAATGACAGTGGAGCGAGGACGGGGAAATGGCACTGCCTGCCAGGGCTCCTGCCCCTCCGCTGGTGGGGTCACTTTGCAAACCATCCTCCAGTGAGGCAGAGCAGGGCTGGATTTTGGCAGAGAGGGGAGAGCTTGAGCAGATCAGACTGCAATCCTAGAGGTAAAGCATCCAAGAGGAACTGGAAAGATGCTGGGAGCCAGTAGACGTGCAAGAATACTTATTCCCAGGGACTAGCTGGGAAATGGGAACCTGAAGGTGGGAGAGTGCCTGTGTCCCTGTTTTGCGAACGCCATCGCATCAGATACTGTAGAAATCGCATGTAGGAAACATTCAGCAGCGAGGTTTGCAGAGAACTTGTGAGGGAGAAGCGTTGCGCTGCTTCCTTTCCAAACGAGACGCAGGAAGGGTGTGTGGGAGTCCCGCAGTAACAGAGAGAAAAATTAAATGCCGCTTACTAAAGCAGGACAGCAGGATGTGACATTAGGGCTCTGTGAGCTTTTTGCGTAAATCTACCTCAGGAAAAGAAGATAAATTTTCATTTTCAAGCAAAATCCCGGTAATATTGGGATCGCTGCAATGGCAGAGCTGGTTCCTGGACAGCTGCAAGGTGAGGATTTCACCTCTGAGGTTTTAGCATCTGTGCCATCTGCCGCTGTGAAATAGCCCTTTGTCTCCGAACAGTGTCTCTGTTCTCCCGCTTCTTTCTTTGGGTGCCGAATGTGAAGCACGGTCTCGTTGTACAGTCGGTGGCATCTCCCCCGAGAGGGCAGCTCCTGCGACAGGGGTTGTGCACTCCCCGTCCGTGCCGAACGCCACACCTCCACGTCCTCGGTACAGGCTGCCAGCGTTCGTGGCAAAGTCAAGCCTTGCCTCTGGGATTGCAGAAAGCTTTTAGGGCAGGTGTAACTCAGGGAGTGCAACCAGCGCCGTTCAAAGCCCGGATTTAACAGCTTTAGGGGTTCATGTATCTCTTACGTGGCCTGGGATTTTTGAGGACCAAAATTCTCCAGCGTAAAGCGCTTCTGTCTTCCTCTCTTTGCTCCACAGAGCTCTGCTTTTTGTTTATAGCAGATGGACGTTTGTGTGCATTTATATACATCTGTGAAATCTGCATGTCCGGTGCCCCGAGCGTAGCGTGCCACTAGATGGCAATGCCAAAAACCCAGGGAATAAACGTGCTCCTTGCTTCCTTAACGTGTGAAGTTTTGGTCACTAAAGCCTGGTGTGACAACCCCGAGAGCTCTTGTTTGGCCTAACTAAGCAGGAGCAGTCTAGTGAGCAGCAGCAGGAGCCCCGGACTGGAACTCCCTCTTCTGAAGTTGAACAATTAGCCCGTAATTAACGGGAGCAGAATTGTCACGCTACAGTCATAATGTTTAGCATGAGGTATAGGGCAACCTTTTAAAAAGGCACCGCTCCTGAGCGAGGCATCGCAGGTATTGTTTGGGATGTGCGAGGATTTTTATTAGCTAAAGGAGTCGTTTTGGAGGTTGAAAAAGACAATTATCATCCGCTAATTGGCATTC
>NW_009713469.1:3097-35893 GCF_000703405.1 Apaloderma vittatum | reverse complement strand
CGTGTGACGTAATCCCTTCAGCGGGCATGCTGAACTCTCTGGGAGCTGTGGGGTTTTGTTAAGAAAGATATTCAGCCTGGATTTACTGGCTTCAAGGGAAGTTCAAGCATGTTTTAAATTACTCCGCTGATTACTGTCGCTGCTGTGTACCTTTCTAGGCAGGTACCTGCTCAGCGTGCAGCCCTCTGAGGAGAAGGGCAAGGACCAAAGGTGCTTCTTGGGGTTTTCAGGAGCCCAGTGCTAACAGGGCAAGCAGGAGGCCAACACACCCAGGACCTTTTGCTTTAAAGGTCTAAAAGCACTGCTTGCTGGGATTCCACGTAATTTCTCTCCGGTTTAGGAGTGAAAAAGAACTTTTTGCCCTCCCAGAGCCTTTCCACCCGTGCAGACGCGGACAAACTTCACAAAGCCATGTCTCCATCCCTCTCCTCTTTTGCACGGAGCTGGGATTGGTCTTGGCGCCGTGAGGTGACTGTGGCAGCGCTAGCCTTGGTGAAAGCTGCTGGAATAGTTGGTCCCCAGACACGGGCAGGGATCTGAATTTAGCTTCTTTTCTTCAGGTTGTAACTGCGCTCTCTCTGAGGGTATTGTCTAAAAATATTAAAGTGGAACATGAGGGACGATGCGATGAGGAATAGGCTGTGTAGAAGTGGCCGCTCTCTTCCATGTGTCATTCAAGGGTGGGTTCTGGGGGGAACCACGTCACGCGTCCGTCTCTGAGGACGGCAGCTCCTTCTCCAGCCGGTGCACAGAAAGGGGTTGCGTTCCTATTTCCAGCCGAAGGAGGTCACAGGCTGTCTCCGTACCTCCACTGCTTGTCCTACCTATTTCAGAGGGCATCACAGGGTGTTAGGGGTTGGAAGGGACCTCGAAACATCATCTCCTCCAAGGACACCACAGGATTCATGCTCCTCTGGAGCCCCTGAGCTCTGCCTTGGTCATATGGAGCAATACCCATGTTGTCAAATCATTGGGGCAGGAACCATTTACCTGCAGGAAGACGTGGGAAAGGAAGGGCACCAAATCCTCCGGACGAGTTTGGTCGGACGCTGCTGCAATTGTGTGTCCTCCTTGTAAAAGCAGAAAGCACGGTGCATCGGGTTCCCAGTCCCTGGTTTGTCTGTGGCTCTTAATTTTGGACCTGTGGAGTGAGTGTGCAGACTGTTAAGATATTAGCACGTAGAGGCGTTGATAACGTTATAGTTGATTGCTTCGGGAGAGACAAGGGCTTCTTTTCCTTTCTTATGATTTGAATAATGATTAAGTTGAAGTCTGAGAGTACAGATCAACTTGGTTTAATTGGTGATATAACAGTGTAAATGCAAAATAAAGATATTTAAGTTCCAGTGTAATAACTGTTCCGTGTTTGCTGCCTGTGTGTCTTACTGCAGTTTACTCCACGGGCATTTGTTTCAAATTCAAACTACTGAATGTTTGTTTCTTAGCGTGGGTCACAAAAGTGACCTTTGAGATAAGGATTAGCAGCTCATCTGATTCGGTCTGTTCGTGTATAGCTGACCTCCTTGAAAGTTACTGATATAGTGAAAATTAAAATTACAATTTTTATGTTGGTTTTTTTACCCGCTCCAGCTGCATCCATGGAGAGACACTGTGTGGTAAACCTTTCCTCTATGCCTTCCAACTGTTTAGTTATTTCCATCCTTCCTCAACTGACTGTTTTTAAGGCTCTTTTTCACAGCTCCTATCGGGCCTTTGAGAGTTCCACTCCTGCCTGGAGCTGCCAAGTCAAAACCTTTTTTTTTTCTTTTTTTTTTTTTTTTTCTCTTTCTCTCAACATACTCAAGTCCAACAATCTTATCTTGGCTTATCTCTTCTACCAGCTTTCATCCTAGCTCCCTCAAATGGAGAGCAAGAGGAAGCGGTTGCTGGGACACAGAGATAAAAGAGAGTAGAAGCAGGACATTTCACTAGGATTCAATGCATATTAAAACAGGGGATTAATGCATTTTCATTTCCCCCTTACTCTATATGGGCATCTTACTGTACCTCTGGTGAAGTAAAGCGACCTTTAAACTTCTCAGGAGTGGATTGGGGAGAGAACTCTGAGCGCTTCACAGAGTTGAAAGAGCGAAATACTACAGTATGTACCCCGTGTTAGTGCAAGGCTGGTTTTTTGACTGGAACTCTTGTTTCTCCTTTTCTGCAGGGATTCCTGAAGAATGAAAAAGATAATGCATTGCTGTCAGCCATTGAAGAGTCTAGGAAGAGGGTAAGTTGGAAGCAAGCACCATTTTTCCCTTTAAAAAAGGGTGAGGAGTTGCCCCGATGGAATTAATGAGTACTCTTTTTTTTTTTTTTCTCTCTCTGAGAAATGCCTTGTGCGCTGACTTTCCCCGTATAGCGATGACATTCGCTGTATTTGTTGTAGTTGTTTCTCCAGGTTTGGGGAGTTGTTGAAGTACAGATGACCCTGTTCAGGCTGATGCAGCCCAGGTGTCGCAAGGTTTAATTCTTGTGTCGGTAGAAGAGCCTGAGGTGCTATGCTGCATCACGCTGTCCAAAGGAAATCTCTCGTATAAAGAAGAAGAAAGGAGGAGGGATTGAAGCAGTAAAAGGAAAATGCTACAGTAAGGAAGAGTTGTTGATTAGGCTCAGGGTTTGCGGAGTCCAGTGTTCTTCCCTTGGAAGCGACCCGTACTTAAACAGTCTGTAACAAAAAAAAGGTGGAGTTAGCCTTCCCCTCTTCATCTCCTGTCTCTTCCCTTCCGAGCGAGTAGTCATTCTGAAGACTTTTTTTCTTAGCTGGAAGTTATCTTCTGATGTGAAATTCATCTAATCCTGGTTCTGAATCTATTTGTGCTTTTTGGTATCTGTCATGTTCTGGGGCAGTGATTTCCACAATTGAATTATGCAGTGGGGAAAAACGCTTCCCGTTGTTTGTCTTTCAGACTGCTGCTTGGAAATGTCGTTGCACGCTTCCTAGGGCTGCTGTTGCGATTCTTGCCCTCCGCGTACACTTGGGGCTTCGGGTTTAGAGCTGAGCCTGTGTTTCTTTCAAATGATGAGAAATAGTAGTTAAGCATTATTAAATTATTTTAATTACGTATAATTGTACTGTCGTTATCGAAGCGCATTTCAAACACTGTTGAAATGATGACAGCGAAGGTAAGGGGTAAGGCCTATATTCTGCCATGAAAGTATAAAGTGAATTTATATAACAAAGCAACACAAATCTTATGCTCTAGTTGCATGCATGCGCCATAATTAAATGTTTGCCAGATGTCCCTGCCTCTTATCAATTCGTTTGATGCTGGGGAATGTTTTGCCCCTTAATTGACAATATCCTAACAGTGGGCTCTAATGAGATGAAAACTGAACGTCTTGGTTGGCTGAATAAGTTCACGTACGCTGCAGCCCAAAGCAACATGAAGGACTGAGAAGGTTGGGAAAGGGAAAGAAGTGGAAGATCCATTATAGCTTATTCTCCATTTAGAATTAGTGAAATATTCTTATTTCCTGTCCCAGTTGACTCGAGGCTGCTAGTTAGCATCACCCTGTGACAGTAACAGGAAAAGTAGTGAAGCCCCTTTATCTTAATGCCAAAATAAGGAATAATGAGGGAAAAGCTGTTTCCTTGCCCAAGTTCCCCAGTCGGATCTGAAGACAATGCTGCACATCAGCTGTTTTAAAGGTAAAAGGATATTTTTGCTTGGGAAATTTTCCTGTATGCTTTCCTGAGTTACACTTCTGATGGGAGAGACTTTCTGATTCTTTGGCACTAGTTAATTTTGCTTAATACTTTTATCCTATTTGCCATTAAAAAAAAAAAAGCACACGAGTAAAGACCTGAGGAAGAAATACGGGTAATAAATGCACATTTCTCTTAAGAATACGGCCGGTCAGACCTTTATAGTTGCCGTTAGAGAAACTAGTCCCAACAAACCACACAGACCAGCGATGACCTGCATATTGGGTGCGTGCTGCTCAATATGTTCCTTAGCTCTCGTTCTTTTTTCACCATCAGACTTTTGCTATGGCTGAGGAGTATCACCGAGAGTCAATGCTGGTTGAATGGGAACAGGTGAAACAAAGGATTCTCCATACTCTGCTCGCATCCGGGGAAGATGCTCTCGATTTCACCCAGGAAAATGAGGTAATTCTGTCTTTCTAAACGCTGTGCGCAGTCACGCGGGGCATGACCACCGCTGGCACACCAGCACTGCTGAAACCTCCTCCTCGTTATTCGGTAGCTACGGCTGTGTGAAAATGAGAAATGTCAAATGGGCAATTCCAGAATGGCTGTGACCAGCGGAATGCATTTTGTAGCAAAACATCAAACCTTTTTTATTTGTTTTTTATTGACTGATGGGCACAGGCAATGGAGCTCCTATTGCTGAAGCTCTTGTTTTCACCGACGTACGTGCAGGCTGGAAACTTAGTCACGCTAACATATATTAAATCAATATACCCAGGGGGCAGAAAACACATTGGTGTGGACGTCGCCTTCAGGAAACCTCTGCAATGCTAACGAGGCCAGACAGTTTCTCAGGTGCCGCTCTGCTCATATCTAGTTCTTAAGAGTGTCTCTTCCCCTTATCTCACAAGGATTTAAGGCCTTTCTTAGGAGGATGATGAAGTCTCTCAAGTTTCTTGGTAAAACCAAATGAATATTCAACAGCAAAAAAAGAAGAGTATGCTTTCCTTTTTACTTTGCTCTCTCAGACAGTGCAGATTAAAATTTTGTGCTGCAAAAACCTCTAGTGTTTGACAATTCAAGGTTAATCTGGTAGTGACCAAATAATTTAGGGAAGACTGACTCCATGTTTGAATGGAAAAGGTGTTGACAAGCAACTTAACACATTCCTTATCTTCTGTTACAACTTAAAGTGTTGCAGTTTATTCTCTTAAAGAAAATGCTCAGGCTGCTTGAGTAGAGGGAAGCGTGGTTACGTGCAGAGCTGTGGGAGCTGCCCCTCTCTGAGCTAGAGGCATCGCACATCAGCCGAGATCCCCGGAGCACAGGGTTGTGTCACAGCGCCCGCACGATGCTCCAGGAAAACTGTCCCCTGGAGAGGAGAAGTGATGGGAGGCGAGGGCATGCCAGTTGTCACGCTTTCAGGCCAGAAAACAGACCTAGATTTTTTTTGCAGCCATATTCCCCAGTCCACCCACCCTCCTTTTTTTCAAAAAACAAGTAAATAAATTCTTGCTCATTGGGTTGCCTTATAGAGCTGCAAAGTACATTAACACCCAGAGCTTGTTTTTTATTTTAATGGGGTATGACCTGTATAGGGATTTGAAAATAATTTAAGTTGTTAATGAAATGTCCCTTTCTGGTTACTGTTCTTTTAAATATAGGTTAATCCCAGTTAGCATACATCTTTTTATAGAAACTGTCTTCCCCAGAAAGCATTTTACTGGTACTTTACTGTGACTTCTCAGAAGGTTGTCCAGCTTCCCAGTATTAGAAACGCTAAATATTGCAGGCTGAATTCATTTAAAGCTCAGAACAGCTTATCCCATTATTTTAGGATGTGAGTCTGAAGACTTGACAGCTACTCTGATAGCTTCTAAAATCTTTGATTTGTGTGTGACTTCCTGGTGTGGGATTTTCCTTCCAAAGGGTGGGTATTAACTGCTAGGAGGAGCAATTTAATAACCTTCTCTGAGAAAAGGTGAAACTCCTTTTTGCTTATGTTTCAGTGTCAGATGGATCCTACCCCCAGCCCTGGCATTTGAGATGCCAAGTATCAAATTGATGGGAAGGAGGAGTGGGGAGAAAAAAACCCCCCACCCTGTAATATTTTTCATGAATGACTCAATATACACTATCGCTCAGTAATACTCCACTCTCCTTTTCTTAACTCTCGTAGTATCAGTATGTCATTTCAAGAGCGTTTAAAATCCTTGATATATTCTAGTCTTAGCCTCAAGAAGTCAAAGGTCTGAGAGGTTTGAAGTGCATCTACTGTGTTAAAAGCCTGTTATCTAACCTCCCCACAGCAGGTTGTTCTTCTAAAGCCTTGTTCCAGTCAAATAAGTTTTTTGTGTGTGTGTGACACAAACAGGCATAGCCTGTAGAATATAGTAGAGGTTTAATTGATATCCTCTGGAGATGGAGGCTCGACTGAAAAGGCACAGATCCAAACGCAGTGGGGGGCCGCTCTGCCTGCGAGCCAATTCTCAAGCTTTGGGCAAGCTAATTTGGGTAGAGTGAAATACCAACATGTTATTCATGGAAATCAGACCAATTAACGGGCCAAGCTCGTGAGTCAAAGAATCTAGTGCAGGACTTGCTGTCAGGGTTTTCTGCTCCCCCTTGCCCTCCAGCCTGGCCTTCTTCCTGTAAGGGAAAACCAGAGCTAATAAAAAGGTGCTTCTTAGCAGGGAAAAAAAGGAGGAAAGCCAGAGTTTGTTTTTTTCCCCAAGGTACCAAGCACCTGTGCTCTCAAGGTAGGTGCCGAGGCATTTCTTTTGCCCTTTTATTCCAGGTTTTTCGTTCTTCCGCTCCCGCTGCCAAGCAACTCACTCCCACAGTGATGGAGAGAAGCCGCCGCTCTCAGTTTCTGTCCTGTCCCTCTGTGTCGTGTCTTCGCATCTGTTAAATCCCAAGGACTGCAAGATGCTTTCTGCTGCCCCGTGGTGTATTTTGCTGGTGTTTCTCCAGCTCGGTCCCCTGCCTGTTCACCGCATCTAGTGGCCAAGCCGTTTGGAGTGCTGACAAAATGTCTGCCCAGACTTGTGCTGAGGAATGTGCATATGCATATGAGGGTGATGAATAATGCATCTTTATAGGCAACACGGATCGGTGCGCGAGTGAGGCTGAGTACAAACGAAGGAGGACTCCTTTGGAAAAAGCAGCATCGTTAGGCTAAATGCACGTAAAGGGAGAGCAGCGCAGTATTGCTGCAGCTTTTGCCAAGGGGTGATATTCAGAATAAATATTACAGTTCCAAAGAGCGTTTTGGAAAAGACCTAAATTCAGGGCAGGGAGAAGCGAATGTGGATAAAGACAACACAAGGCAGTTAAGCAATAGCAGACGAGAGACGCAGGAAGATACGTGCGCGTGCCCTCGCGCTCCTGCAGTCCTTTGTGCATCACCCGCTTCGCCGTCTTTCCTCCTGCTGCTCCAGTTAAGCTGAAGAACGTGACCTCACACACAGCTCTTCTCGTAGGCACCTAGCTGCTGTTCTTAACACACCTTTCTCAGTCTTGTCCTTGCTGGAAAATTGGCCAAGTTCTGCCACCAGAGGATATCCTCCCCCTTCCCCTAGTTGTTAGCTCGCGGGGGATGCCTCTGCAGGCGTGGGTTCCCAGCTACAGAAGGATTGCCCGGGCAACTCTGCTTTTCTGCAGTTCAGGGTGAAGCGTGGAGACTGCCTTCCCCATGCTGACTCACTTTTGCTTTTTGAAATTTCCTTTTAGAGCGTTCAGTGAGCTAGTGCGCTTTTTTTCTGACATTTTAATAATTCAAAGATGAAGCCAGAACGCAAGCATGAAATAGGAAAAAAGAAAAAAAAGGAAATCAACTTGCTTCCGTGGCTCTTGGTATAGGAATAAAAAGCCTAAGAAAAACAAGACGAATTCTGGAGTTCCTGAATCTTTTTCTTTGCTGTGTGCCAAGTGGGTAGTGGGCATTTAAAGAATTTAATTTCCATGTGGCAGTTATCAGGTGTGGCTGGTTGTTCTTAAGTGATCCTCAAAGCCTGATGGTGAGGGTGAAATTAAAATCAGAGAAAGGAAAGGAAAACCCAACCCCCCAGTGCTGTTATTTCTTAGTTTGAGGTGTGCGCTTTGAAATTTAGAGCCCCACATGTGGGTTTTAACCTGTCAGTCGTGCCTGGCTCTCTGGAGTGGCAGCCACGTGGATGCTCTTTGGCGCTGCAAAGCTGCAGCAGGAGAAAAAGGAACCAGGTTCCCAAAACAAAGCCCCAGTCCTTATGTTTCTGGTGTTTGGGCACTGCTTGAAAAGTGACACGAAGTCACAATGTAGCCTTTTCCACTTGTTTTAGAAGATGAAACCTCATCAGTAATTAATGGCAACGTCCATAATTTAGCGTTACTTTAAATAACTCTGCAATTTATCTGGCACAGCAGAGGGGAAGACTGCGAAGCGCTATTTCTGCCATCGTGTCTGTTTCCCAGGAAACCTACTTTAACAGCTTCTTTGTTCTTTAGAACAAAGAATTTGTCGGCTTTTTAGGTGGGTTTAAAGGAATTTGTGTCAGATGATTTGGCACTGAAAGAAAAATGCAAATGCTCCTGAATATCAGTATCCATTAGGAGTGACTGGGAAGAATATATTTCAGTGTAAGTTCAGTTGCAATAAGAAAAAGTGGGATTTCTTTTTTAGGTTTTTGTAAGGCGTTTTTATACCGCCTAAGGTCTAAAAGTATCTGCCTGCTTTTATAATCAAGTTTGACATAATTTAAATAGCGCTATTACGGAGAAGTTAATGCAGTGGTAAACTAATCCCAGCAATTTAAAAGGATTGTTATTTTGTTTTTATTTCGGGGACAAACACAACTGAGTACTTTTTGTTCTGTAATCAACTGTTGTGTGCTACGCAGAACACAGTAATCACAAAGTTCTTACAATTTCTCAATAGAGGTCAATGCCCTTATCTTCACGTATAAGTTCCCAGCTAACACGGAACAGCTTTGTGACTGAGTGTCACTTGATTTATCTTTAAATCTTAAATTGTGGAAATTTTCCCAATCTAAACTCTTGGACTAGACCAGTGGTTCGCTGTTGACTTTGCGAGAACGTATGCTCAAGAGTGCAAGAATAGAAGATAACCTGGATTAAACTGATATCACGATAAAATTATAAGCATTTTGGAATGAGAGACTGTTCAGTGACCGGTAACAGATCTGGAAATTCGCGTGTTTGTATTAATTCATTTCAAAGTTGGGATACGGTTCCCAAAAAAGCAAGATCCTTTTGAAGGACCCCATCGGCATTTCGTCCTTGCTTGGAGCAAGAAACTGAATAATGAAACAAGAAACTGAATAATGATGCTACGTGGAGAAAAGGTGCCCATTCCTGGGATCTTGCCCTGAAATCCGCACACCCAGGTGGCGGCAGGACTGTTGGCCCTGCTGGGCTGCAGCCTGACGGGTGTCTGCAAAGCTGAAATCTAAAGCTGATTCAAGTGAAAACAATGTGGAGTTTTGGTGCGTGGGTTGGGTTTTTTTCCCCATTGCACTTGGGCTTTATGTTGTTTGTACAGGCAGCAAGTTGGTCACGTCTAACTGAACTATTCCAGGAACGAGTAGATGGTGTCCTCAGGCAGTACTTGAAGGTGATCCTACGTGCACAATCAAGTCCTGACTTTCCGGGTCACGGATGTAAGAAAAAGTATTGCTGAGGTGCTGGTAAAAGGATGAATGTTGCAACTCGCCAGCTGTACCTACCTTTTCTCAGAAAAAGTTCCCGGTTCTGGGTCAGAGGAGTATCGAAGGGCTTGAGTTGTGCGGCAGTCAACCAAGCGATGCCCCGTCTCGGTGTTTGCTCCGCTGCGTTCAGTGCTTGGCTCATGGGCTTCCCGTCCTCTCTCCTGGTGTAAGATCTGCAGAACTGCGCTGAAGCTGGGTGCCTGCAGGAAGCCAAGAGAGGTTTGGGTGGAGAGGTGACGTCTTATCTGACCAGCTCCACCTGGGAGAGGCAAATTTGCTTTTGGCTTCAAAGTCTGAAATTCAAAGGCTCTGTTTCAGACCTGAAAACACTCTTGCTTTTCTGTTCCCCTGTGCTTGCCCCAACTATGTCTCTTCTGTTCCTCTTTGCTTGCCCCAACTATGTCAGCTGGTTTCCTAATAAATATTATGCTTCTATCCCGAGCATGTCTTGCTTTTATCTTCAGACCATGGTGGCTGTAGCCCTGCTTACGAAGCAGCTGATATTAAAGGATTGCTTCCCTCAAAGGGATCTGTCTTTAAGAATGATTGCACTTTGTTTTTCAAAGCCAAGGCTTGCAATGCCGATGCCGAAATGGAGAATTACGTTTTTAGGAAGGAGGAAACGTTGGAGAGTGTCACATACTGAATTGTGGGAGTTTTGTTTCCTCCAAAGGGGTGAACAGTGGTGGCTGTACTGGAAATGTGATTTGTAGTGAACACTTGCAAGGGTAGCTTCGTGCAGCATTAGGCTGTTGCAGCATATGTTGTATTTTGCGTTTTTTAAAAGAGTACAACTTTTCCTTGCCGTGAGTTCATCAGCTGTCCTCCCCTGCTCTACACTGAAAATACCTCAATCCTGGCATAGGCTCTGTGGGTAAAGATGACTTTTTTCGGGTCAGGATCTTGCCAGCATCCTCCTTCCTCCTGCAGCAGACCAGCAGCAGGACGCTTTCCTTTTCAGCACAAAATGCTACCATCCCATTTTGTGTCTGTCTCAGATTTGCCAGACTGGATCCTTTTGAGCTGGTCTGTTGAGTTGCGCATCCTTGATGTCTTTGGACGTTCAGACTAGATGCTTTGCAGCAAGACGCTAATATGACATTAAGCAACCTTTCAAGAACAGAAGGAAATAATTAAAATTAAAAGATGGTATCAAGAGACACCAGTGTCCTAATTCTAGAGAGCTAACGTTCCATTTGTGCGCTGGTTAAGGAGATTTCTGTCACTTTAGAAAGTTTAAGCTGTGTTGGGAAGATAATGGAGTGGTGCAGTGAGACTCTCATTTTTCTCCATAGGTTGAAAACTATTGTCTTCGTTCTGTCAGGTGCTTGGTTTTGCTGTTCTCCTGATGAGTAGGTATATTGGTAAAATGAATTGTGGTCGTTTTATAGCTTACACCTTTTTCTGCACTTCTCATTAAACAGCCCAGCTACGTCGGTGAGTTGGGTCCTCCAGGTCGCAGCTCTTTGGACAACGTGGAGATGGCGTATGCTCGTCAGGTGAGTGGAAATGAAAAACACAGTTCAATGTTGTTTTATACAGAGAGAGAGAAAGAGGTCGGACGAGTACGATCTGTGCACGTAGCTTGTAAGAAGATACAGTAGGTAAAGCATCAAAATATCTGCCTGGAGTTAAAACACGATTGAAAAAATACAGAAATTTAGCCTGAATTTTGAGAAGTGTACTTACTTGTCTGCTGCGGGATTTGTTTTGTCAAAAGGAGATCCCAAACTCTATATGTGACTGTAGAAATAATTTATGCTAATAGAGTAAACAGATACTCTTTTAACCTTTCAAAAAGAAAAAAGTTTTTTAGAACTCCTGTCAACGCGCAAATGTACGCAGATGAAGACTTTATATTCCCTTTATTCTCACATGTGGAAGATCGCTTCTCTGATGTGCCTCTAACCCGTGACAGTGCGTGTAGGAGAAAACACGTTGAAGTCTTAATCCTGATGTTCGTCAAATTATATCCCATTTTAATGGCATCACTTATGAGCAGCTTTAGTGCATCAGCTATGAATTAATATGTCTGGTAGCATTAGGCTCCCTCTGCACATTTTCAGGGAAAACTGATAAACCTTTACGTAACCAGTTTGTTCCTTCCGTTGTTTGAGGTGATCTGTTTGCCAGCCCTGTTGGGAGACAAACTGAAAGAGAAGGGCTTGATTTCTCAAGATGGAACGGACGTAGGCAAAGCGTCGCCTGATTTGCGCACAATTACTGTTAGTGCGCGCGTTGGCTCAGGCTTTGCTGAGCCAAGTAGCGGCTTGTACATCTCTTTTTTTCTATGTCTGCGTTTGTTGACTGTGAGGAAAGGAATCGCTAAATAAGGCGCATGGCTGTGCCGATGAAGCGTACGTTCAATTTAGTTTAAGGGTGCATTTTGAAGGGCAGGGTTTCTGTTCTCGTTCCCCTGAACGCTGCCGCAAGCCAGCAAAATTTCATTTCTTTTATGTCAGCAGGTAGGGGGGCTGCCACGCAGGGCAATGTCGCAGCCACCCAGCTGCCGGATCTTTGTCTTCTGACAATTACCTGCAATTAGTCGAACAGGGCTTGGGCGTGATGTGGAAGGAAGTGGGGTCGGTGCTGATGCCTGTTCCTCGCGCGCTGGATTAGAAGCGGCTCACGTGGGAGGGAAGCAGAAGGGACTTGCTGGGGACGCTCTGTTCTCGAAGCCTGGTTCAGATTTTGCTGCTGTGGCTGGGGAGGAGGAAGGGAGGTAATATGTGTTGTTAAAATTACTTTCAACGTGTTTCAGATTTATATTTATAACGAGAAGATAGTGAATGGACATCTGCAGCCTAACCTGGTGGACCTTTGCACTGCTGTTGCAGAACTGGACGATAAGGTACTGCCAGTGAGTTTTAACGTAAGGAAATGTGTTTAATCTGTTTTCAGCTGTGATTAAAAGCCTGCTGACTTTGGTGGAAAAATACTGATATTGCCAGAAAAAAATAAAATCAGAAAGTGCATGGCTCCACAGAAAATACAGAGCCAATAGTGGAATCTTCTGTAGTACAGCAGAGCCCACCTGTGATGAACTTAGTCGTGGTGAAAATTTCTTAACATAGCAAGGGAGAAAAGAACTTGGTTTCACTATGGTGTCCCATCGTGAGTGATGAGCTGTCGAGGACGGGGGGAAATTGCTTTTCATTTTAAATGAAAACCAAATGCAACAGAACCCAAAATGTCATCTCTTAATATCCTTTAAATGTATTTACCTGTAGGTGAAGGGTCTTCAGTCAGACCCTACTAGAGCTGAAGTAGGCTCCCACAGCAAAGCAAAGCCCTCAGGATTCACTTTCAGCCAGTGATCTGCCTGCTTTTCCTTTTTTTTCCCCACTCCTTTGATTGTGCTACCTTCATCCACCCCAAAAAAACAAACGTACAAACCTGGCCACCTTTGAGAAATGCTTGGAGGAGAATATTGTAAGAGTCAAGTTGTGAAAAAACTCTGCAATTGGGGAGAGCAAAAAGCTGTTCAGAAGCTGAGGGGCAACTCTTTCAGTCAGGTCTGAATTGCAGGTGTGCGTCTTTGCTTTGAACAACTCTCTGTTGATTTTGCTAGGGACAACGGGTGAGTTTGAATCTTCTTGCTGCTTTGAAGCACCGAGATCAAATGCCTGCCCTTGCTGGAGCTAACAGTGCTGTTACTGCTCCGGGTTTTGCTGTTTCAGCAGGGATGCGCTAGTCTTGGAGATACTGATACGCTCTTGTCCTGATGAATGAGCAGATCTGGATGGCGTTCAGCATCTTTTTTCAGACCTCAGTCTTTGTCCGAGTGATGGGTGTCCTTTTTGGGTATTTCTCATCCCAGCTGCTTGCAGATTTCCAGTGGGAGCCAAAGCAGTTGCGTGTATGGAAAGCTGATGTTGTGGTATTTATTGAGTGGAATCTACAAGCTGGAAACGGGGAGGGAGGCTGAGCACCAAGTACCCAGCCTGGTTTTGGAAATGGTTGTTGATCCTGGGTAACAGTTGCAGGTACAATATTTGTAGCCATCTTCATGCACACGAGTTATGCAGAGAAGCCTGGGAAACTTGAATTCTGCAGGACAGAAGTGGCTTACCCTCATGACTGCATCCGCTATCTCCACTGCAAATCCAAGCAGACATTACTTTTGTGTTTTCACGCTTTTCTTAAGCATCAAACCTCCGCGTAGCTCAAACCAACCTTGCTTCTTCATCTCTGTGCTAATCGCTGTTGCATGGAACGGCTTGTTTATAGAATATCTCCGAGATGTGGGCCATGGTGAAACAAATGACCGACGTTAACCTGGTTCCTGCGAGCGATGCCTTGAAAGTCCGGACCAACATGGAGGTGCGTATGGAGTTCGTGAGGCAGGCTCTGCGCTACCTAGAGCAAAGGTAAGGCCCGTGCTCCGAGCAGCACAGTTAATGGAGTCCCCTCCTAATAAGTCAGAATGACTTTGTAATGCACACAATCCTATTAACAAGCTTAACAGGAGGGTCCTGTTGCCCATCTTTTCAGTTCTGCATGGCTTAGAGCAGCCACTTGAGTTTAAAACTGTTTTAGTTAAAAACTGCTCTAGTTAAAAAGGCCTTGAATCCATGGGGAGGTTGTTTAGAAGATGCAAAGACCTTTTATTCTTTCTTCTGCGTTGCCGTTATCACTATGACAGATTTAGAATATTTATGTGAAGATTTTTCACTTGTGAAGAGAGATCTATTTCCCCTCTGCAAAAAAAAAAATAATAAAAAACAAATCCCCTGTCAGGAGCTAGTGCTGGGAGGAAGCAAGGACATTGCTGGGGACAAATCTGCTGCAGTGAGTCAGGTTCCGATCACGCCGATTCTACGCTGAAAGGTTTTTTTGTTAAATTGGAAGAGGCTGAGGCATCTAGCGATGATTTTCAGACTCGGGGGAAGTGGTTTACTGTCTGTATCAGCAAGTATCACAGGGGCTAAGCTCCTTAACCAAGAAAATGCTCGGCTGTGGGAGCAGCCCGGAGCTGAATCCCCAGATGGCCGCATCACCTCTTCGCTGCACGTGTGGGTGTTGCAGCGTCTCTTCTCTGGTGGGTGCGACGCGATGCCAGCAGGCTCGCTTGGCAGTGGGAAGCAAACAATAGCTGCAGCATAGCATGTGGGCGTTTGTTACGGCTTCAGACCCGCCGTCGGAGCACGCGAGGCGCTGTGCTCCCATCCAGCGCTCTGGGAAGAGGTGTCTCCCCTCCTGGCACAGCCTCCTCTTGGCCCCTGAGCTCGTTGTCACCTAGGGGCATGGTGGCTGCCAACGCTTCGGAAGGATCAGCTGCTTCCAGTTCCTCAGTCTCGGCAGCATGTGATCAGCCAGGGGCTCTTAGCCTTGTTTGCCAAACATCCAACCTGCTAGATTTTTGCAGTGCTGTTAACTGCTAATTAAAATTAGGAATTAGTTACGTATAGTTCCCTACCAAGTGTGGAAATTTGGCCTTTCATGCCTTATTATTTATTATTATTATTATTATTTGTAAAACCAAACTTGTGTCTTGCTTTATAGCCTTTCTTTCCTATCAGAAATTGGCTATTACTGGGGTATTTCCATGCCTTGCCAGCCCTGCACACGTACAAGGAGGAGATGTAGTACTGCCCACAGCTGTTCTGGCATTTATTGCTTTGGAATCTATCATGTGCTGCAGAGAAAAGAACAACTTTGTATAATGTATTGCTGTTATTTATATAAGTATTACTTCAGTGTGCAGACTTTGGAGATTCCAGAGTCTAAACATGAGTTTTTGTTAAATTGATCTGCCTTGATTAAAGGCTTTGATGGGTTATTTTGGAAGGTGGTCTGAAAGCTGCCTTTACCAATTGCTTTTCTCTAAATTCCCCTTTCCTCTGCAATTTCCATCTGGTAAGTCCATACCCTACAAATGCAACCCCTACAGTTTGTATTTGCCCATGGGGCAGGGAGGAAAGGCAAACGCATCTGTGGTGTTCAACTCTCCTTTTGTGACAGGGCGGAGAGTTAGGAAGGCAAGGCTTTTTGCCAATGACATAACTGAGTTTAAGTTAGTCCTTGGAGAACCTGGTGAGAGGAAAATCGTAACGAGGAGCAGGGCCTGGAGCAGTGCTCCACAGACTCCAAACGTGGTGTCTCTGGAGACCGCTGAGTACAAGAATCTTCTTAAATCGACAGAAGCTTTTGCCTCGTTTTTGTTGTAATGGTGATTGAACATCGAGGCAGTTTGCTTTAGGTTGCTAATTCTCTTGAATCCGAAAGGCAGCAGATGTTTTTGTAGCAAGTATGTTCCGGCCTGTTCAACATTCTTTTTGCTTATGTTGTCTTTCAGTTACAAAAATTACACCTTTGTGACAGTCTTTGGCAACTTGCACCAGGCTCAGCTGGGTGGAGTCCCGGGGACCTACCAGCTTGTCCGCAGCTTCTTGAACATCAAACTCCCGGCACCCGTCCCTGGTCTCCAGGTACGTCCATCACTCCCAGTTACTGAGCTCCACTGCAAGGCAGCTGGTGCAACCTCCAGTGGTTTTTGTGTTGTTTGAACTGCTTTTAAGGCAGCTGGCTCTTATTCTTTCTCTAGAACTGGAAAGTGGAAGATAGCAGACAATGTCATATCGAGTTCTGAACTAGTCCTGAGGCATGGATGGTGCTCAGTAGTTTTAAATTCTGGAAATTATGGTTTCTTCTGGTGGTCTTTTTAGAGATCAACTCGCAAGTACTAAATATGATATTTCAAAAAAAGCAGTAGGAATCTTCCTGCCGTGCTTTTTCTCTTTTTGTGCTTTTACTATAAGATGGTGACACCAGATGCTGATGACTAAATATGTAATGAATTAATCTGAGTCGTAGCCTGACGCGTTTATTTAGGAATCTGAATAAAATCCTCACCTGCACATAGTAGAAAGTGCACCTATAAAATCAGCAGATAAACAGGCAGGCTGAGTTGAAAAGTTCAATGAAATATTAATAAATTATAATATTGGAGACCACATAGCTGAGTCTGGCTGTCCTTTTCTTACGTGCTGAGATCCGTGAGTAGTTTAGTATCTTTCTGGTTTAGAACAAACGTTTTTAATACCTTAGTGGTCTAATTCAAATCCACCTCCTAGGTAAGGAGGATCTTATATGCTAGTTCTGGGATTGTCAGAGCCTCGCTCAGAATTGGCACTGGGGCAAGCAAAAGAGAGTCCTGTCCTTTGCTGCTGGGGTGTGCATGGCTTTCACCGGACTTAAACTTCATGACCTCTGGCTTCTGTAGCACAAACAGAATTTTCTGCCAAAATCCCTGTGTGGGTAAAAGGATGGAAGTAATGGATGAGGCAACTGATAAAGGAAACTGATGATGATTTTTTTTGACGAAAAATTTATTTCTTATTTTATTTTCAGGATGGTGAGGTGGAAGGCCATCCTGTCTGGGCACTGATTTACTACTGCATGCGCTGCGGAGACTTGACTGCTGCCATGCATGTGGTGAAACGGGCACAGCACCAGCTGGGAGAGTTTAAATCCTGGTTCCAGGAGTACATGCACAGCAAAGATAAAAGGTAATTGCGAACTAGGAGAGATCTTTGTGAGGGGCAGGAATTCCTGTGGAGTGGTGAAATAGTCTGTGGCTTGGTGGAAATAGAAGCAGCTCTGCTTTCTTCTGGTGGTGATGGCTGCCTGGGCTTTATACTACCTGCCTAAATTGCATGTAAGAAGTTTTTACATATTATAATTTGTGGCTTTGAAGTCTAAAAATCTCTGTAGAGAGACAGTTGTTTGAAAATAGGCAAAAATCTACATTTCAAAACTAATACAGTGGTGTAGCTTTGCTTTTTTTACCATGGGATCTGCCCCATGTAACGGTAGGATACTACATACAATAGATCAGCTTTAGGCTGCTGTCACGAATCTTGTGTCTTTTTATTTCCCCTGTCGCTTATTTTAGTTGGATTTCCTTTGGGGAAGGCTTTTTACTACACCTGTCCTGTAAGAATGCCAGGCTGTAAAAGCCAGTGGTGTTTGTTAAAGGCTATGTGAGAGGGAACGCCTTGAATATTTCTTCTGCTTTTTCTCTCCCGGTTTTTGCTGCCCATCACTCGACAGAGGCCACTGACCACACGGTACTGGCTGTGTGGTTGCGAATGGTTGAGTTAGCGGATGTTAAAGTGTGCTCCTCTAGGGTGTTTTAGAGAGAGGAGGGGGGAAAAAAAGAATCAGTGCCATTTACTGAGCAGTGTACACTGTGCTCTTCCTCTGGAAATGAACCTGGTTTGCAGAGAATGTCTGGGAGCGCTCTTTATGAGCAGATAGTTCCAGAAAGCTCAGTGAAGGTACTGGCATTGTTTTCATTACAAACACTTTAATGAGATACAGTGTAATTGATTTATGTTGTTTTTGTTACAGCTATGGGGAGGTACTCTGCCTACAGATTTGACAAACAGTGTCCTAGTCTAGGAGAACGTTTTATTGATTTAATTCTGTAAAATTCTCTACGAGAGGGTACAAGAAATGCAATGACAAAAAACATTATGACAGTATTTAATGATAAAGATGAAAACGTCTCTTCTAAAAGACTTATGATACGACTGCTCAGTTGTCATTTATTAACCCAAAGAGTTCTAAAGACTTTGTGAGCTTTCTTTTTCTGAAACAATGAAATAGCAGAGTCAGACAAAAATAGCTCATCCACCACAATGTTAATACGCCCCTGAAGAGACTATCATCTAATTTTTTTTCTATTCCTGCAAGAGGTACTTGAGGATGATCTTCCATAATTTTTTTTTTCCTTAGGTTATCTCCTGCCACAGAAAATAAACTGCGCCTTCATTACAGACGAGCTCTGAGAAATAACACTGACCCCTACAAAAGGGCTGTGTATTGTATCATTGGCCGTTGCGACATCACAGATAACCAGAGCGAGGTTGCTGATAAAACAGAAGATTATCTTTGGCTCAAGGTAGGTGTGGCGTTGGGGAGAGGTGGCGTTTGTTGGATTTTTTCTCTTTTTGTTTTTTTTTTTAAAGAACAGGTCTCAGCAGTATTGCCTTTCTGCAGTGCTCTGCTATCCTCCCTCTATGCAGCGTAGGGTGTTTCACATCAACGCAGCAGTTCTGAGTTGACCTTGCAGGGAGTGAAGGGGCTGCTCCGTTACCCTCTGCACTGTCCAGCGTTCATTTGGAGACACTTGTCTTTGAATGAAGAACAGGACACTTTCAACACTGATCTTTGTCAGCTCTTTTTACAAGTAATATTAGCTTGCTACAGTGAGGATCCTCTGAATTTTCTTTTCTGGATGGATTATGGCTGAAAGATTGGTGTCAGTTGGCAGAAGACGACACCGTCCACATCTCTGTAGTCCAAGGACCCTAGAGTTTTGGTAGGGGCGTGATAGGTACTGGTCAGTGTGTATTTCTCCCCTTTACCGGAAAGAGGGAGTAGAATGATGTATTTTTTAAGACCGGGTCAGAGACTCAGCAGCAGAGTTTGATGGCCTGGACAGGTACAGAAGGACCCTGGGTTATATCTCTGTGGATTTCTGCTGTTGCTACAGGAGAGATCTTCACTTCCCAGCAACAGATGCACCTGATATTGCAACTAGAAGTAGCTTGTAGTCAGTTGGTCAGATCTTAGGAGGGCCTTCAGGTGGAACGAGTATCTTCTGAATGCGTCCTTTGTGCAAGGGGAAGTTGAAATGTCTGCGTTTCTTTTTTTTTTGGATTTGTTTTTTCAGCTGAGCCAAGTGTGTTTTGATGACAATGGCGCAAGTTCTCCACAAGACCGACTAACGTTATCGCAGTTCCAGAAGCAGCTGCTAGAGGACTACGGTAAGAAACTAAAGAGGTGTGAGGGGCTCTGCTTGTCTGCTTAGGGAGCTTTCCAACCGTTCTTACACAAACCCCAGACTGTCTGTAAAACCCGATAGCTCCCTGCTGCTCACAGGCATCTTCCAGGGACAACCTGCTTCCCTCGGGCAGCGGCAGGCTTGGGAAAGATGTGATGAGCAGATCCTCTGTGTTCCCAGCAATCCGGAGAGCCAATATTCATCTGTGAACACACTATTGCTACTTGGGCTTTATCTGCACTAAATCATGGATTGTTTTCTATCACCACCAACGTGCTAAAAACTTTCAGAATACAGAATAGAAAAGCAATCGTTACCTAACGTAGGTGTCTGTCTCCAAGGTTTTTTCCTGTGTGCGTCCAATTTTTATTGTTTCCTTTAAATTTCTGTTTCTAGTAGTTCTCTGGGGACCCAAGTCACAGTTCCTTCCACTTCAGAAGGTTTTAGGAACATCCACAGCCCAAGAGAGTACCTTTTCCCCTAACCATCTTCCAGTCAGGTCTATCCAAAACACAGAATTTCATTTCCATAGCCTTCTAGTTTTGTAGCATCGCTCACGCCCATATAAAAAGGTGTGGGAAAGCTACCATTCGTGTCACTGAGTAGGAAAATCCAGGTTTTTAAATTACTTGTACCACTTGGTGTAAGTGTGTAGATGTGGTCTTTGGAGAATCGACTGCAGTCTGTCCGAGCTGATGCTTCCTTGTGTGGAAAGAACAGAGGAACTTTTCTGAGCAACCGTTTATTCTCTTTCGCTTCCCAAATATGTCTTTACTCCAAGTCTTTTGTGATAGATTTGCAGCGAAATGGTTATAGATAAGCCACTGATGTGTGATTAGATATTCAGTTTTGTCTAGAGTGTTTATTTCTGTTGACACCGAATAAACAGCAGTGATGTGTTGTGACAGGAAGCATCCACTGTGAGCTCATTGCAAAAGCATTTTCACTCATGCTCTATCTGTGGTCATGTTTGTTTTGTGGTTGTGGTTTTTTTTGCAGGTGAATCACATTTCGCAGTGAACCAGCAGCCTTTCCTCTACTTCCAAGTATTGTTCTTGACAGCGCAGTTCGAAGCTGCAATTGCTTTTCTCTTCCGGACGGAGCGCTTGCGTTGTCATGCCGTTCATGTCGCGCTGGTCCTGTTCGAGTTAAAATTGCTCCTGAAATCTTCTGGGCAGAGTGCGCAGCTCTGTGAGTCCTGCACCTTTTTACTTTACGATACAGAAATGTTCTCTGAGCCCTTGTGTACGCTGTAGATGCTGCTGGTGTGTGTAACGGATCAAACAAACGACAGTTATCAAAACCATCTCCTAAAAGTTAATTGTTTAGTTGTGTTAGAGCACTGGATCGCGGCTCTGACTAATTTCAGAGCAATTTTTCCTGGCATTAGCCTTGCTGATAGTGCTGTTTCTGACCTTGCAGTAAGCCACGAAGCTGGTGACCCTCCTGGCATCAGGCGTCTAAATCTCGTGCGGCTTTTGATGCTTTACACCCGTAAGTTTGAATCTACGGATCCGAGGGAAGCTCTGCAGTACTTTTACTTCCTCAGGTATGTTAATATATGTCTCTAGATTTTCTCCTAGTTATCACTGCTCAATTATTCTTATCTGGGAAGTGCTCGGAGTGCTTTCCTCCTTCCCTTTTTTATTTTTTTGTAGGAATGACAAGGACAGCCAAGGAGAGAATATGTTCTTGCGTTGCGTTAGCGAACTAGTAATTGAAAGCAGAGAGGTACGTTTGGCCACGTTTTGTCTTCCTTGCTGACACCAAAATTCATTTCTTCATTGAAATCTGCTTTAAGCAGGACAGTGTGAAGCAGTTTTTTATCCTTCCAGCCTTGATGCATACCTAGATGATGGGAAATCTTACAGCAACCATACATTTAAGAGATTTAACCGTGTCTTTTTGCCTATTAAATATCTACCAATAATTTTGACATTGATCACTGTTATTCATTCACCCATGACTGCATCTTTGTACTTAGTAGATATGTTGTGAAATATGTGCAATTCATCTTTGATTTTGTTTCCTTTTTACATACAGTTTGATATGATTCTTGGAAAGCTGGAAAATGATGGTAGCAGGAAGGTGAGTTGACACTTGATGTTTATGTTTTACATGGAAGGTACAAACCACCTATGGTTTCCATGAGGTTATCTTGCTTTTCCTTCGTTTTTCACTGCCAAATTATTACTGTGTTGGAATACACGAGTTGTCCAAGTACGAGACCTTTTTACAAAATATTCTCTGAATATTTCTAGTGCAAACTATGCATCACATTTCTCCTCTGAGGTGAAGGAGATAATGTCTCACAGCCCATTAAAAATCCTTGTAATTAGGGCAGCAAAGGCTAACAGGTACAGCCACACCTGATCTGTCCTCTCCATACAGGTGAGGGTAAGTGTTGGATCAAAGGTCAGCAGTATTTAGTTGCGACAGATCTTGCAGCTGCTGTAAAAGCAGTAATCTAAAAGTAAAATACCAGCTTTACGCAGTCAGAAGATAAAGGAAACTTTAAGGTTTCGCCTGAAAAGAGGAGAGTGCATGCAAATTATTAAAATTTTAGATAATCAGTGAAGTTTGCTGTTTGTTGCGGCAGCTTTGGAAGTTTTCTGTGTAGAGCAAACTCCGTAACTGTTATCTTAAAATTAAGATTGAGGTTCATGATGCAGTCATTGCTACTGTCAAAAAAAAGAGGTGGCAAAAAAATTATTTCCGGCAGCTTTGGGTTTTTTTGGATGTTTTTGTTCTGTCTGTTTAAAAGCAGTAAGATTGCACACATGAGAGGAAGCTACCTCAGTGATCTTTACAAATACTTTTTTGCTTTACCGTTCTTTGCAAGATGCATAGTTTTTAGATTATACCATTAGTGGTGAGTCCTGTTTTCCTGACTTCACTCGATTCCTTTTAAACCCAAGTGTCTTGTTTCTGTGGTATGGAACCAGCGATCTTAGTTTTAAAATAAATTCTTTTAGATGATAGTCTTATTTTTACCTTCAAAACTACAGTAAAATCCTTTCCAGATATCCTTGACTCTTTCTTCTCTCTTATCTTACTGGAGTTCGTTATTTCTTTTAAAATTCTTGCAGCCTTTTTACTTATTTGTGTAAAGTTGCACTTGCAACCTGTCGTGCCGAGACACACAAACAGCATCCCTGGAGACCCTGGCATGTTACACGCTGAAGTCTTGTGTTTTCTTTTCCTGTGTAATGTGCCATCAGCAATTCAAATAAATTAGAATTTCTCCTGTTATCTGGGTCATTCTGAAGGAATTAGGAACTGCAGATGTCTCAGCGCTGACTCCGTTTCGGAGAAAGTCTCACTCACAAGAGCTATTTTTAACGCGTCTCTTTTGCGTGTTCCCATGGAAATGTACAGACCATTCTAATCATAATCCGACGTGTAAAATATTCATTGCCTTGACAGAATATTCGTGAGATTTTAAGCATTCTGACTTCTCCTCTTCCGTTTTTGTCTCACCTCTTTAGCCTGGAGTGATAGACAAGTTTACAAGTGACACAAAACCCATTATTAACAAAGTGGCTTCCGCAGCAGAAAATAAAGGGTTGTTTGAAGAAGCTGCCAAGCTTTATGACCTTGCCAAGGTAAATATCCCCTATGTGCTGCCTTAAATATGTACCTGGTTCACCATTTATTTTTTTTTCTAAACGTTCTCCCTGTGATTAGGAGGTTAAATTTAATGTTGGAGATTGAATTGCCCTTATTCAAGCAGGTTATTTCTGCTGTTGGCTGCATGGAGAGGGGAGTTCAATGAGCAAACCCAGATGGATTCTGCTCCAGCCTGCTCTGATTTTCAACGTCCTAGCTCTTGATCAGTGTGGGCTTTTGAAGAGCTTGCCCCGTGCATGATTTTATTCTGGCTAGTGAAGATTTTTTTACCTGGAGTGTGCTCTTTCAATTTCATGGATGTTGAATCGAAACCTAAACTAGTTGGGCTTTATAGTGGGTACTTCTGTTTCCTTTTGAAATAGAAGTGGGTACAACCATAGCGACTGGTTTAGAGGAAAATTAAGAGAAAATACTTCTTCACAGGAGCTAGCAGCATTATGTTGCTCATGGCTAATCATGGTCCTGACTTCATGGGAGGGAGGCGTCTGAGCTTGCAGTAGGTGCCACTGAATGAGACCTTTCTGCTTTTCCAGAGAGTTTAAAACTAAGTCTCACTGTGCTCCCTTCATTTGTGTGTAACTTTAATTCTGACAGAACCCTGACAAAGTTTTGGAACTGATGAACAAGCTCCTCAGCCCCGTCGTTCCCCAGATCGGCACTCCCCAGTCGTTGAGGAACATGGCTCATTCCATCGCTGAGAGGTAAAGCAGAGGGGGTGAGGCTGGCTCATTTTGCCTGCACCTCACCTTGGACTGTCAGTTCAGGGGGATATTAGTTCATGATTTTCTTTCTGCTGGCTGGACCACGGCGTCCACAGCAATGCATTCGAGAAGAGGTCAGAGTTTATCCCATCCTGACTGGGATGGTTTGCAGTACTGAAACCAGAAATACCATCTCCGGGGTGTGTATATGACCAGTGCAACCAGCGGAGCTCATTTCCACGGTCTGTGACTGTAGGAAAGCACCATGTGGCGTTTAGAAAAGAGAGAGAAATGGAAGCGACCAAGAGGAGTGTCACTGCAGCATCGGTGTGCTGGTTAGGATATGTGTCTGAGACGTTATCGGTGCTCGAGGTTCATTAGCAAGTACAAGTAACCAGCTTCTGAAAGGTCGTGATTGCAAAATAACTTGGGCATTTTTAAGATCATCTTCTTTTGGTGCATCTCGTCGCAGAGACTGCCATGGACGATTCCTATACTTCACCCTGGCAAAATGTGGGTGCCTGCGAGAAGTGTCTTACTGCTTTTCCTCAACCGTCCCGGTGGGGAGAGAATAAAGATAAAGCAGGCACGCTTGCTGGCACTTCAAAATTGGCAAGACGGGTGCAAAAACATGTTGATTTCAGTCGGAGGCCTTTGCCTTTCTCCTTTTTCTGTGGTGTTTGCTGGTCACTCCTTCGGCCAACTTCTCCTTCGTTTAGTCAGGCTGCAGACTGAGTGCAGATTGGTCCTGCAGACTTAGCGAGAGACATCACAGAGAATTAAACTTATGGCTTGAGTTTAAGCTTCAGCGAAGGCTGTAATGGGCTTTGTTTTGCTACTTGCTTTGATCTGTGTGAGAGCGCTAAATATTACCACGCCGTAATGCCATTTACAACTCCAAACCTTCACGGCTGCAAAGCCAGAGCGCTTCTGATGAGCTCCTCTTCTTGCCAGCTCAGTGTACCTCAGGGCATTTCTCTGTGGACCGTGCTGTAGCCATGCAACTTCCCTCCTGCCTGCTCTTGGGAGGGTTTTGGAGCAGGGGAGGTGCCCAGGAGGCTCTCGGGCTTCCTCCTCTGCAGCAGCACGGTGCGTCCCATGCACTTGGCCACTCTTACCTTGAGGAAGGAGCTCCTTTCTGCCCTTGTGCTGTTAGGAGCAAGAGCAGCCAGCCCTCACAATTCCTAGAGAGAGCCTGCAGAACCGTCTAATCCGTTTTTGAGTCTTACCTTCTTGCCCGAAGCAGGCAGAAGTGCTGGGGAATTGTCCGCTGTAAAGCGGGGTGTTAAACGCTCTCATACAGCCCCTGCCTTGCAGGGCTCTCGTTCCTGTCGCTGTTTTCTGTGGGCATGTGGGAAGTGTAAGTGTCTGAAAGGAAACAAATGCTGGGTTTGATGGGAAACTAGAAGTGAACAAAAGTATTTTTAACAAAGCCATGGCCTGTTCTGCCAAGTTCTGCCTCCTGGTTAAGGAAAATTAAAGCTGTCCTTTGTTAGATGCCTTCTGTCCTTGTGCTTGATGTCTGTGCTTCCAGGAATTTGCAAGAGCACATTTGTAAACGCTTGCCGTTTTGTGCAACAAAATTGTAAAACAATTTCTTTCAGGTACAAAGCTCAGGGGATAAGCGCAAAGAAATCCGTTGACTCCACGTTCTACCTTCTGCTAGACTTAATCACGTTTTTTGATGAATATCACGCCGGTCACATTGACAGAGCCTTTGATGTAAGTTTTAAGAGTTTTGTTTGAAGTGCAGCCTTCCTAATGCCCTTGAAAGCCCAGAGTGTCTCAAGTAACGTCACTTTAAAAGTTACATTTAATGTGTTAGAAGGGGCTGCAGTGCTCTAGGAACTTAAAAATGCGTTTCTTCCCTGTTACTTTGATAATCAGGAAGATCTTTTGGAGCTGTTCTGTAGACATTGAACAACATATTCCTGCGGCTCAGCAAAGTGAGGAGATAAAACAGTCAATAACAATGAAATGATTTCTCTTTAATGGAATTAGGAGCATTTCATTAACACTTCAAAACCATATTTTATTAGTATATGGTACGTAGACTGTTGATTATCTACCCTGATTCCTGCTTTTCTTCTTGAAGATTATTGAACGCCTAAAGCTTGTACCTCTTAGCCAAGATTGCGTAGAGGAGAGAGTTGCTGCCTTCCGGAATTTCAGTGACGAGGTAAGTAACATCTCTTGGTTTTAGTTTCCAAAAGCTCTTTGCTTTAAGAGGATTTTAAAACCTTGTCATCTCATCATTCTTATTCTCTTACGGGGAAATAGGACGGAATTATTTTGCAATCGTACAAGTAGACTCTTGACTAGCAACTTCTTTTTTGTTCTGCTAGTTGGAATTCCCTACCCAGAAATCCTGTCTTCATTTTGCAGTTGGCATCTGCACATCTGGATCTCTCTGAACTTACTGAGCTCGACTCCAGAATTCAGACTATTGAAAGCTTTCAGCTGTGCGTAGTTCTTGTGTGCTCTTAATGGCCACAGAGCATTTGTAGGATCTTCCAGTTTCCTTCCCTCCGAGTTAGAGGAACTCAGATTTGCGTGTTGGAAGGTGGAGCATGTGAAGCATAAGGGAAGGCGATTATTGCTCTTGAACTGTTTTAACTAGAGGATTTGTGTGTATTTGGGAGCTTTGGACTTTTTTTTTTGTTCAGGTGTGTTGGGTTTTACCTGAGCGGTTGCTGTCAAACATGAAGGTGCAGCCGTTACACCACGCTGGCCTCACAACTCTGGGTAGCTTTACCAGATGCTGCAGTAACAGCAGGAGTAACCATTAAACTACTCTCTTTTTTTTTTTTCTCCCCACACTTCTTTGTGTAGATCAGGCACAATTTATCGGAGGTCCTGCTTGCAACCATGAATATTTTATTCACCCAGTATAAGAGGATGAAAGGCACAAGCCCAGCCACTCCTGCCAGACCCCAGCGGGTGATGGAAGACAGAGATTCGGTAAGATTATAATCCTCCCTGACAAGTTTTCATACTACTTTTTCCTCCTGATTTCAAGGGATTGGGCTTCAAATAACTGTGAATCCGTAATGGTCTTGGCTTTTGACTTGCTCAGTTACTTCAAGTATTAGACTACTCAGCTCGCTCAGTTACTTAGTCTTGAAGCCGATGCCTCATAACTTGAGCTCTGTGTGAAGGAAGGATGTTGCTTTAAATGGCTTTGAGCTAAATCAAGTGTATTATTACACCATGGATCCACCTCTTAGGAAGAGAGGAGTGATCAGTTTGCTTCTCGATGGAGTCTTAAGTAGTTAACAGAAGCGGACAGTGCAGGGTCTCTAGGATGGTTGGTGCTGCTGCCCTGACAGCTGAGCTGTTGTTTTTCAAGCACCTGATTTTCACTTGTTTCATTTGTGTTACTACCCTGTTGGTGCAAAACTCCTTTCTGGTGGAAATATCTTCCTTGACTCCTTGGCTTGCTTCTGCAGTGACGTGGGCTGACGTTTTTGGTCGATGCCCCAAGATACTTGAGTACATTCCCTTGGTGAATGGCAGAGGCGGTTGGCCCGAGGTGTTGTGCTGCCTCTGCAGCACAGCGGGCAGCTTCCAGGCAGCGCTCAATCTGTAAATGGCAATATGAGTAAAAGTCTTAAGAGCGTTTTTAAATTACATCAGAAAATGAAAGGCTCAAGTGATGATACAGCTCTTGTCTTTGCAGACTCTTACCTTGGGTTTGTGATTTCAGCCTCGTGTCTCTAGGGGTGTAGTGTGGTCAGGTGTCACCCCGGTGGGGATATCAGGGCCTGCCAAAGATTGTTGAGCTGGTTGGCGGTAGAATCGGCAACTTTGCTGGCAGGAGTTTGGGCAGAATTAGCACGATCCTGCTAATGTAGGATTAGCTATTGAGACGGGGGAAAAAAACAAACTCCAGCCCTGCAGCTCCCTGCTGCCTCAAGATTTGCATGCGCAGAAAAATACCAAGCACGGGCAGCTGGGAGGTAGGCTAAGAATAGCTTTAGCACACATTCCCCTTTTTTCTTACCCTGAAGACTTTCCTCTGAGCCGGTGGGAGAAGGAAGTGGAGATCGCTTGGGTTTCTCTGTCTGGGAAACAGCTCGGGCGGCTTTAGTGGTGGGAAGAAACGAGGGCCTTTCAAATGTGAAAAAAGAAGTGTCTCTTCAGCAAAACCTGAACAGAGACAGCAGATACAAACTTCTGCAGGCTGGGCTTGGCAAGACTTTTTCCGCTGGACTTCCCTGGGAGAAAAGGAGCTCTTGCTTTTTTTTTCCCCATAGGGAAGCAAATTTTATCGAAAAAAAATTGTTTATTTCAGAATTATATTACCCAAGATGTCCTTTGGGTATTTTTTTTTTTTTTAAATGTATATACATTAATTAGTTTGGGGCTTGAGGGAGCAAAGCCTTGTCCCATTTGTCAGATTTCAGGCAGAGACTGCCCCAAGCCTGGACTGCAGCACAGGAAACCGCGGCTGCGGTGACAGCCCTGACCCAGATGCTGCGAGTGCCTGACAGCAACGTCCTGCGCTCCCTGCCCTGATCCGATCCGGGGTGGTGAACTCTCCCAGGCAGCCCAAGGGCATTATCTCAGCAGCAAAATTAGGTCATGAAAGGAATGGAATTTTTTTTTTTTTCTTTTAATTTGCGGTCTTATTTTAAATCGCAAGTGACTCTAACATTTGTTAAGTAATTACAGCCAATGGAACATCTAGACCTCCAGGCCGCTCTTAACCTCTGCAAACCTATTTGTTCTTCCCAAAGAATTGCAACCTATCGTGGTGTTATTGATTTTTAAAAATAAACATCGTTTCATTGCTACTGCAAAGGTAAAGGGAGCGGTAACCTGCAGTGCTCCCAGGCCTTTCTTAGTCACTGAGTTGTTGCCTCTTAATATTCTGATTGTGAAGAGAAAGACGCCTGGATGTGCCATTTTATTATTTTTTTTTTTAGTCTATGACCTGTTTTGACCTCCACCGAGCAGCAGCAGGTCAGACGTAATGACACGACCTCGCTGTGCAACAGGTTTGGAATCAGACTAGAAGAAATGTTGGCTGTGAGCGGGACTGCACAAGCCCTTTTCAAGTAGCCAACTCCCTGGTGGTCACTCACAGCTTGGGGGTGCTGGCCTGGGAGCTCTCAGCAGTGGGGGCAGCCTCTGTTCTGCAACCGAAGCTGCTGTGGCTTTCCCTGCAGCAGCCAGTAGGTGAAAGGAAGATCCGAACGGTGGGATCTTCTTAGTACGGTGATTTAGAGATGCTTCATAATTAAGAAGGAAACAGTGCGGGATCAGAACAGCCTGCACGGTTTGGTTAAGGTTGGAAGGGGCCTTGAAGATCATCTCGTTCCAACCCGCTGCTGTGGGCAGGGACACCTCTCTCCCACCAGCTCAGGTTGCTCCCAGCCCCATCCTACCTGGCCTGGGACACTTCAGGGATGGGGCATCCACACCCTCCTTGGGCAGCCTGTGCCAGTGCTTCTCCACTCCCGTGGTGAAGATTTTTTTCCTTATCCCTAATCTAAGTCTACCCTCTTGCAGTTAAGATTCAGACTTTCTGCCTTCCCCTGACTTCTGCCACTTGCTGGAATGATTTTCCTTTTAATTTATCAACGGGGTTGAGAAACGAAACAAGTTATTCCCAAATTCCTTGAGCCTTTAAGGATTGTCGGGAGGTTGTAGGTGACGCTGGAGACCTCCAGGTGCTTGTGGCACCACCAGTTTGTTTCCAGTGCTTCTCCTTTGAGGCTTTTAATGCCGCATTCCAGTGGGGTCAGCTTGGTATTTTGCAAGGTGGGAAGGAGTCCTGTTGCCCTGGGAAAAGCCCACTTCGTGCAGAAATTACAAGATTGCTGCAGGCCAGCAACTCCACTTGTCATTGAAAATGTTTTGCCTTAGGTCATTTTGAATAAATGGGATTTATTTATTGTTATCTTTTAAGCAAAAGGATAACTCAACATGCTTTTAATGGTTGGAGAAGGAAATAATTGGATTTCCTTCCAAATGCAGCGATACATCATCCAGAGAGCGACTCTGGGAGATAAACGTTTGCCCTTTCATACAAGCAAATATAATCTTTAACTCAGGTCCAACTCAGCTTCCGGGGTGGGGGGGGGCCGGCGCCGAGGGGGGGTGGGGGGGGGGGGGGGGGTGTGATACTGAAATAATACTTTTTTTTCTCCTGTTTTTTAGCAACTTCGCTCTCAAGCCCGTGCGCTGATAACGTTTGCTGGGATGATCCCTTACAGAACGTCGGGAGACACGAACGCGCGACTGGTGCAGATGGAGGTCCTCATGAATTAGGGGAGAAGTGCTTGCTTACGGTTGCAGCAACCTGTGCCTGTCGTTAGTATGTTCAGAGGGTGGGACCAGTATCGTTTTTGTATTCTGTATTTTTGTTGACAGAAATAAATTTCTTTGATTTCTATTTGTTTTTGACATTTTCATTTTCACCGATTTTTTTTTTTTTTTTTTAGTTTTTCCCTTGTATGTGTGTGTTTTCTGTTCTTATCCATTTTATTTTAAATTGGTTTATAATCAGAAAACTATTCTTCGTTAGTTAAGGGGCTGTGCAGAGAAAGAAGTCGCAGATCTGCTGTAGGGAGATTTGATAGCAGAAGAGGAAGTGGAGAAGAAAGCTTCTGGTTTGATGCTGAACATAGAGCTCGGGGTTCTTGATTTGGAATGCGTGTTACATGTTGAAAATCTGTTTACGATCCAGCACACATGTGGCACTGCTGTCAGTCCGCGACATCGTCTTGCGTCTTGTTTATGCGGTGGAATTGCTCTCTGTGTGATGTTTAAACTCTTGGGTCGGTGTCTCGGATGCTCACAGCTCTGCGAACCCTGGAGCTCTGCTCCCGCAGCTGGGATTGAAAACAGGTATATTTCTGGTAGGAGAGAGTTTTTGTGTGTGGTTTTTTTTGTTATGATCGACACATGGGATTTACAGCCAGTTGCATTCCAAGTGACCCCATCCTGAGTTCACCAGGAGGAGCCGATCGGAGAAATCCAAGTGTGGGTGCGCTGCGTGTGGGTGGGTGTTACTGTTGGCTTAATGGGAAACCTGAGTCCCAACGAAGTGAGGAGTGTTAAAAAATGGTTTAACTCCAAATGGTTTGAGCTCCAGTTAAATCTCTGTGAAAGCCCAGGGAAGCATGTTGTAGCATAAGCATTTCTCTCTATTTTGAAATGAGGTGGAAGGAACGTTGGTGGTCGCTCTGACCTTCCACCGCGGCTGCTGCCTCCACCCTCGCACGGTTTGTGTTCCTGGAACATGAGAGCTTGGGCGGTTCTGGAAACAGAACAGGCAGCTAAAATGTTGGGGGCCCATTTCAACCTTTGCGTGTCGGTGGCTGTTGCGGGGAAGAGCTTACATGCAGTGACACTGCACTGCACGCCAGGGGCATTTGGAGAGTTGCCAGGGGCATTTGGGGAGCTGCCAGGGGGATTTGCTTTTAGAGGGCGATTGAACTGCCGTAACAAAACACAAACAGGTGAGTGTGCGAAGCTTTTCTAGTTCTTAACGTTTCTGGCATGTTCATGTGGGAAATGCTTCTTGGTACGTCTCGGTTGACAACTCATCCCCTAGAGAACAGGTGACCGAAAAGCAGGCAGCAGAGCCAGGTGCCGTTCCAGACGCACGGTACTGCTGGCTAAGCCCTGCTCCTGTGCTGCTCCTGCCGCTGCTCAGCCCCAGGGTCATTCCTTGCCCCAAACCAACTCCCATGCGGAGCAGCCGGCAAGTCTGCCTGGCCCTGGCAACCATGGACCTGAGAGAGCAGGACAGCGTCTGCCCAAGTCCGTTGGGGAGGGGTGACAGCCGCCTCCCCACTGAAATTGCACCCTCTCCACCGGGAGCCCTCTGGGGCTCAGCTCTTACCACTGGGCTGCTTCCTCTGCCTTTTGCCCATCCCCTGCTCGGCCGAGCTGCCTCGTTGCATGTTTCCGACGTCAAATGTTGAACTCGGGGACCTTTTAAAAACAGGAGCTTGCCCTTTCTCCACCTGCCCTTTGAGGACAGCCACAGCAAGGTGCTTTCTGGTGCTTCTCAGCCTTCCTGGGTGTTGGTAGAAGAGAAAATTGACAGCTGTATGCCACTTACTCCCTTTGAGGTCAGTGGTTGGGACTCCAGCCTCTTTTCCCTTCAAAGTAAGCAGAAACTGAATTATTGCATATTTTCAAAACCCAAGATGGTCCTTCTGTGATGGACAGAGGAGATAAACCCCAGGGAGTCAAAGCCCTGAGACTAACCCTGGAAAGGTAAGGCCCAGCCCTGTTTCAGGCATGACAGAAGGTGCCAGGGGTAGTTAGAACTGAATTAGTTGCTCTTAATTGGCCTGTGATTTCTTCTTAGGTCTGTGCAGGGGCTGAACGTTGCACCCTGTCCATCTCGGCGGGTTCCAGCTCCGTGCTGAGGTCTGGCTCGGGCAAACCTGGCTCTCCTCGGCACGACTGGAAGGGCTTTGCTGCGCTGAGGTCGATGCTGACGCTGGTGCTTTGCCGAATAAGGCACCCCTGTGGTTTTCCAGGTGTCCCTGTTTTGCTTCCACCCCGTCTTTATTCTTCTGGAGAGAGCAACCTGGTTCTGGTCCCTCGGGTTTCTGACTCGCACACCTAGAGGGAAGTTTGTCAACCCAACTTCACTAATGTGTAAGCTTAGCCTTGGTTTTCTAGGCTCATCTGCTAGGAGGGTTTTTTGGGCATTGCCGAGTTCAAAGCTTGTGTTCGGCTCAGCCTGCTCAAGGGTGGCGTCACTACTCACTCCCTTTACAACAGGGAGTAGCGCTCACGTGTACGGCGTGGGGCTGCCGAGGACGTAGCGAGAGCTGCCTCTATTTTTGTCGCACCCAAAGGGTGTCGGGCTGCTGGCACGGCCTCAGGCAGTCAGATTGAAAATTGGGGCAGTGAGCAGCAGTGCCTGAGCCAGGCGGCGTGTGCAGCTGGCCAGGCAGGGTTTGCAGCAGAGCTGTGGATGTTCACCCGAGCTGAATTTATTCTCGGTGTAAACTGACAAACCTCGAAGTCGGTGGAGCTCTGCCCCTTTGTACAAGGAAAAACAAAAAAAAGTCCAGATGAATGCTGCACAGGAAACTTGGGATAATTCCGTCTGCTTTTTCCTACCCCAGCGGTAATCCTCAGCAATAAGGATCTTCCAGGTAGATGAGACAGATCTTAAGGGTATCTCACTAGTTTGAGTTGTGCTGCTGGAGGGTAGATGTGAGGAAAAAAATGAAACGATGCTTGCCTCGAGAGCGTGTGCTGTCCCAGCGTGGCTGCAGCGGGGGCACGCGCAGCGCCTGGGTCTGTTTTCCCCGCGGTTTGCACGGCTCACGGCTG
>NW_009713469.1:1326-3066 GCF_000703405.1 Apaloderma vittatum | reverse complement strand
ACCCCCCGGAGGCCCGCGGTGTCGGCGTAGCAGCTCTTGGGGCTCTACAGCCTGCACGGCTGCCAGCAGACAAGTTTCTACAGGGGAAATTATAAATACTCATTGTCAACTTTAGCCCTGTCTTACCCGTCTGGTAGGAGGAGGAAAAAACATCTTTGCCCAGGGATTAACTGTGGGCTATTGGTGAAAACTGAACGGAGCTGACGGAAGGCAGTGGGATCAGGTGAGAATTAACACGTGGCCCCTCGAGGGCCTGTCCTAAACGCTGCTGCAGAGCTGGTGTCAGTGAGTCTTGCCTTCTCAGCTCAGTTTCTTTGGTGTTTCTAATTTTTTTTATTATTATTTTTTTTATTCCCACATTAGTCCTTTGCAGCGGTGCCTGTGCTCCTACCCCTGTGTGCGCTTGGCTCAGCTGGGTGTACAGTCAGGTTACAGCTTGTGACATAAGTTCCTACCCCTCTGCCTTTCCTTGGGTTTTCCTCACGGGCTGCAGATTCTGACTTTATGTTCTGTTTTCCAGACCCTCTGGCTGGAGCGCACCTGCTACGCGAGGTGGCTCCTCTGTTCACCACAGCAACTGACCGCTGCTGCGTTTGCCTGGGACAGCGACGCAGCGCTTGGACCCTGTTCTTTGCAGGAATCGAAGGAATTGTGTTCAGAAAAAATTAATTTAATCAGGTTTTTTGTTATTACCCTCTAGACACTTGTCTCCCCAACCTAAATAAACCCCAGCCTCTTACACAAGCAAGCTGTTTTCCTTCTGGGCTGGAGTAAAACAAGGCATATTGTTAATTCCAGTTCTGCATCCCCAGGGTGGGACAGGGCTTAAATCCTGTCACTGTCTGTGTCCCTGCACCAGCACTTTTGTACTCTTTCTGTCTGGATCTAAAGCTGGAAATGATGTCAGGAAGAGGAGATGATCCTATTGTCCCCATTGGGTAAGGGTGCCAGCAGTTGCCTGGATAACCATCATAATTTTCTCTTCCCAGGCTTCTCCCCTTGCAGTGCCGAGAGATGGAGTCCTGCTGGGCGCGCTGCCTTTGCGGCGCTGAGCCCCTGTGTTGTTCGCGTGGCCCCGGCGTCGTTTGCGTGGCCGGCGGCACCCAGGGCGGTAGGTTCCCTTTTCCACGGGGATGGAAGCAGAACGATTCAGCCCTCATTGAAAACCTGCCAGAATGTAGCACTTGGGCAAACTTTAAATAGAGGACGCATGTAAAGTGTCGCACTCGATTTGGGTCCGTTTGATGCATTTAATGGCCAGACTGAACCGGGGGATCGGCTGGAGGCGAGGGAACGCGCCGGGGAAGCGGAGGGACACGCCGCTGAGCTCTCCTCTGCTGCTGCCAGCGCCTGACGGCCCCGGTATCGGTGCTGCAGCTGGTGTTGTGAATCAGGCCGACGACAAGCGCATCCTACTATCCGGCTATTTCACTACACCAGGGTTGCATCATACCACTCGCTTCGCTCTTCGTCCCGGCAGCCGGAGCATCTCTGACCACGGCGTGCCCTCGCCCCGAGTTTAGGAGACTCCATGGTTTGTGCTGATTTGGGCAAGTCTTGTGTTTCTGGTGAATTAACAAGGTTCTAAAATAAAAGCTGTTTCTGAAGGGCACGAGTCTGCTGCTGCATCTGTCGTCACGAGAGGAAGCTGGTGTCACCTTTGCGGGAGGTGTTGCACGAGCTGCCGGAGCGGGGCTTTTTCCCCATCGCCGTCTCCCCCCTTCTCCCCGTTCACGGCGG
>NW_009713469.1:774-1296 GCF_000703405.1 Apaloderma vittatum | reverse complement strand
GGGGAGGGCCCGAGCCCCGCGGGTGCGGGCGGGCCTGCCTGTCCTCAGCTTCCCGGGTAAGTGGGTGCAAGGCTTATGCAACCGTGGAGCGGGTCTGCTCGCACACAAACAATACGACGGGGCTGGAGCAGGTGAAGATTGGTGCGTGAATGCAAAAGGCAGCCGGAGGCAGCAGGGCGGGCAGCCCCAATTTTCCATTAACTTGCAAAGCACAGGGGGCTGAAATTCAAATGGGTTCTGGTGCTGCCCTCAAATTTTATTGCCTGCTGTCTTCAGCGATCCCGTGGAGCGGGTCTGCTCGCACACAAACAATACGACGGGGCTGGAGCAGGTGAAGATTGGTGCGTGAATGCAAAAGGCAGCCGGAGGCAGCAGGGCGGGCAGCCCCAATTTTCCATTAACTTGCAAAGCACAGGGGGCTGAAATTCAAATGGGTTCTGGTGCTGCCCTCAAATTTTATTGCCTGCTGTCTTCAGCGATCTTATCTGCAACTGCTTTTAAGACCAAATGAGCAACCCAGGT
>NW_009713469.1:0-316 GCF_000703405.1 Apaloderma vittatum | reverse complement strand
GTGCGTGGGAGCCTTACTCCCATTTTCCATAATAAATCCTGGTGGGAACTGAATGTACCCGGGTTGGGGCCGGAGGCAACCCCAGCGCCGTGTTTCTCTGCCGATCTGTCCTTGGGACTTAATCTCAAATCCGTTATCGCCACCGCCATCGAGCACTCGGAGGCAGCGATGCCCATTATGGTGGTTTTGATATCCCTTCCAGCTATTTTTTTTCCCCCTGACCAGCTCGGGGTGGTTTGAGCCAATTCCTCCCCCTCCTTCTTCATTAGCAACGGTGCTGGGTGAGCGCTGGTTGCCCCGCTCCGGTTTTACGGGG
>NW_009713468.1:0-243 GCF_000703405.1 Apaloderma vittatum | reverse complement strand
CCTTGGCAGCGACACCTCATTCTGCCCCAGAAGGGCTTTTGATGAAGAGCAGTGGGTAGCGGATACACTTCACTTGTATTAGACAAAATTCTGGGTGGATTGTGGCAGCAAAACAAACATCATCGAGAGTTCGGTTCGTAGCAGCCTTGTACTGACGTTCACTGTGTGGGTCCTTTCGGTGTGCTTGTTCTCCTCCCAGCTGAAGGTGACGACAGCAAGTACTGATGTGCATTAGCAAAACAT
>NW_009713467.1:0-14698 GCF_000703405.1 Apaloderma vittatum | reverse complement strand
TTTCCTCACAAGTTGCAAACAAATAAGTTTCACTTCCACTGTGAAGTATTTCACAGTATTTTTAGTTGATTTTTTGTTAGTAATTTCTGGGTTTTTTTGGTGGGTTTTTGTTGGTTGTTTTTATTCTTTTCTTAAACATTACTTTTAGTTAAGTATTAGGCTGCGTTTTTTATTTTTTTATTTATATTTTGTGCACTCAACTGTCTTCTGCTAAAACGTCTGCCTGTGCATACTTTCATCAAAAATGCCACCACAGTTCAGAAAGCGCTGGAAGAGATTTGTATACTGTCTGTGTCGGTAAAGACACCACATTTATCCTACCACCATGTTAACAGTCACTGATCAGTCTTGCTGCAATTGAAATGATAACATTTAATTTTAATTCTTATTAGTCAGGGGATATTTGCTGCTGATAAGGCACTGCAATTTGTACCAATGCTATAGTAATTTCAGATTAAAAAACAAAAATAAAAATGCCCACTTGGTGTCTGAAACACTCTATTTCATCTACGAGCACAGTTTTTCTTGCCCAAACTCCTCAACGCTTTGTAAGCGCAGTTATGCGTTTTCCCCCACAGTGAAAAATGCAGTGCAACGGATTGCCTCAAAATATTTACGTTAAAACCTTGATCTTCCATCAAATTGCTGCTGACATTAGAAACAGACAAAAGACACTCAGAAGTCCTATCTCCCACTGCCACTAGTAATAAAATAGCTTTAATTATGAATTAAGTAAAATGGCCAGAACATACAAGACTCTGGAAGTTTTGTTTCAAGTCTTCCTGAATATCTAAGATGAGGCCATTAGAAATCCCACCAAATCACTTCACTTGAAACAATGATCCGAGCCACTCTATCAGATTTTTGTATTTAAAGGGTTTAAAGATAACAGCCATAACGTCTTATTAGACACAATGGCATAATTTCAAGGCTGTCCTATCAACTTCATCCTGACAGCTTTTCTATTTCCCACAGCTGCCTCGCTCACTTATTCCTCAGCATGCAGAAATAAAAGTATAAATCCAAGTAATGAAAACAGTCAAGCTGCTCATAAAATGTCATATTACTCTGAGACTGCACATCACTTCCCAAATAGTATCCTGTCAGTCACATGCTCATTCTTCAAGCAACAAAAGCACTGGCCTGAGACATGCTTGGAAGAAAAACATTCTACTCCAAAACAAACAAGCCATCAGCACTAACATTTACAAATTTTCCACTTAATCCCAATTGGCATTAAAAAAAAAAATTAAAAATAATTTTTAGAACAACCACATACAAAATGGAGGGCAGAAAAGGTGACAAGACATCCCTGTGCTTATTGTGCCACTGACAAATCAATAACTGAGATGTGAGGATATGGAGATAGAGACTTTTTTTTTTTTCTCCTCAGGACTATGAAGGATGGAGAATGTGACAGTTCTAACAAATGTCACTGCATTCTCTCAATACAAATTTATGCTGTCAACTGCAGAGACTTAAAGGTGCTGGGTTTTTTTTAATTTTTTTCTAATCTCCAGAAAAGCGGAGTTAACAAGTATATAACTGCTTTGACTGATCTGTAAGCTTGTGATTAACACCTCAATTTAATATCTGTGTTATTCCTAAACAGATTTAACTTCATCGGACTTATTGAAAACTTGCAGCGTTGCTGCTAAATAGGGCCTTTAAAAGATTAACTTGGATCTCTCAGAATGACATAGATCTGGTGGTACAGAAAGGCACTCTGAAAACTTGTAAGATTTATGAACCTCCCCTGAATGCGCTAACCAGCCAGTACAACCCACCTCATTTTGTCATTAGAGAAACACACGTTTAAGTAGGTTTGGGGAAAGCTGCACCTGCTGGAAGGCAGCTCAGGAACCAGAAGTTACCTCTGTGCATGCCCAAGAGTCACCATTTTACACCAATGGGCACCGTATAGATCTTGCCTCGCTGGTTTGTTGTACGAGTTGAACACGTTAACAAGTGTGAAAGCACCTCGAATTGAAGACGCATTTTTCAAACTAACCGAAAGTCACTTTTGCAGATTACACAAGTGAAAGGAAAATGGAAAGAGGAAGAAGAATCCATCTGAGAACACTGAGAAGCTTCAGAGACTTAACCGGAATGATGGTCTTGCACAGGTTTAAGGTGACGTTTAAATGTTCCGCAGGATTAAAAATAAATGAAAACAGAAATATCGTTCTGAGGAACACACAGGACTAAAATTACTGTTGTGAAATATAACTGAATGGTTTCACAGTAGCTGAGTTACTTAATGGCCACCAAATTCTTCTATTTATGAACCTGAAAAATAGGCTTTGGCAGATGACCTTGGGCTGTTTTCCTTCATTAATAAAACCTTATCACTTCTGCTCCAACGAATAAAGCCGTTTGTCATTCAAGCAAGAGTAAAACATATATAAATGTATATTAAGAATGAAATAGGTCTCTCTGATAATTTTCAAAATTATCTATATTTTAGATAATTACTGTAACATGAAAGAGTCCTTTGAACAGCAATGTACAAAAAACCCGAGTTAAAATGTACCATTGCAAAAGATTTCTCAAGATGTTACTTTATTCTCTCTTTTTCTACAAACCCTACTATCTACTATAAAATCCACTGGCAGATTTACTTTTACTTTTGTTTCAGTCTCATTTTCTATGTTAACATCACTACATTCACTGGTCTATCCAACGTCAGTAAAGGTCTGGCAAAGCAATCACGGTAATTGCCAATATTCCCTGGCTAACTGATTTTAACCTCATGAACATGCCAGTACCTTGGACAAAGCAAAAAAACCCAATCCAAGAAAAACAACTAAAAAATAATCCTGTGGAAGTGTGAACCTCTTACTAAACAAAGAAATTCCACTGTAAGCCATTTCACATATCACAGGAAAAACCTCGTTTCTTCAGATGACACTGAAACACAGAGCTTCCCACTAAACCGTGCAGAAAAGATAAACACTAAATAAATATTATGGAAATAGGATGAGAAGATGCAAAAGCATAAAGTGGTATCTATACAATGAAAACTGAAGTTTCACGAATGAATAAATCAGGATAGCAAAATATTAATAAGCTTAAGTGATCTTAACACTACCGATCTGTTGGGAATCCACACTCCCTACACTGTCACAGAAACTAAATGAAATTCAGAGAGAACCCCGCAGAAAGCTTAGCTAGTTATTGCTAGTGTGCATCTATAACACTGTTTACACGTATACATGCAAAATTCTCGACGTATTGCACAGCCTGTGCTGGTTTTATTCTCGTCCACACATTTTTGCACAGTAAAAGCTTTTCCTCACCAAAAGCAACCTTTGAACGGTGGGGTCTGCAGGCTACTGGCTAGGCACAGCACAACTTGCTATATTCTTCTTATTCCCAGCCCCAAGGAGGGATTAATGTGGGCTCTGCAATGCAGCAGCCAGCACGTCAGGGCTACTGCATTAGTGGCTCCCATCCTGCTCGCTCCTAAGCTCTGCGAGATGGTTTGAGCTGCTAAATAGCTTGTAAATGGAGTGACAGCATGGATACACTGCCAGGGGTTTCCCAATACATGCAGCAATTTACAGGAGGTCAGAGGGCTGAGGCAAAGGCTTCACTTGGGACAGTATTAAAATAAAAAAAAATAAGAAAAAAACAAGAGTAAGGTTGGAAGAAAAGCAGGTGGGGATAGGAGTAAACCACTGCCACCGCTCCCTCCCTCAGTCTTCTGTAAATTAACCCCATTAGTTTAAGAATATTTCCCCCCCCTCAATTTGAACACCTCCCTAGATCAAAACACAAAAACATTTATTAACTGATGCTTCCAACTGTGACAGAAATTACAGTCATTTTTGTAGTACAGATGGTGTAAAAATGCAATCTAAAAATACGATTAAAAGCTCAAAAGATGAGTAATCCACGTTCATTGTGGAAATGGCTGTTTGGATGCTGCTGAAGAAATTTATTTGGAGTTAATTAGCTTGCTTTTTATCTGTTCCTCAATTAAGAACTTCTTACTCTCCCTTAATCATGAAACAGCCATTAAATTTAACAGACCAGTCTAGATGACCTTATATGAGAAGAATAAATTAGTTGAACATTTTTTCTTAAATATATGAAAATGATTTAATGAAAATAATGGTACTGGCAATGTCCTGGTCCTTTCAGACTTTGTATCCTAGCAAAGCAATTCCACAGATGACATTTTAAATGCTTCCTGTAACTCTCATAAAATGAGTGTGCTGGAACACTCTTTATGCACATACTTCCTGAGAGTATACGAATCCTTTTTCACCCTTTATAAAAAAAATACAAAACTAGGTGCCAATTCCTAAAAAGTGAGAGAACACACAGGGCTAAAAATAGGTATTATTTCAGTCATTAACACTACATTGCGAAGAATTAGCAAAGTAGGAAGAAAAACTCTGAAAGATGGGATTAGAACATATTTCTGTATATAAAACAAGGACTCATCCTCTCTGTGTAGTTCCTTTAAATCCCACTGTGTTGGAATGCCTTTTTTTTTTTGATTCTTCCCCCTCCACAAAAGTCTTCATGTGTCAGAGAGATCCCTTTAGGACTGTCCTCTTTAGGAAGTCATTCCAAATTCCTGTGCTGCACTTTCTCCATGTGTGAAAATGGAAATAATGAACTACAGAGAGATACAAAGCTGTACAGTGATGTTCACAGGGACACACTGCTTTCTGATGTATTTTAGAAATATTTCTCCCTTCAAAGGAGAGACAAAGCACGACAGTAGATCTGCTGTGCCATCTTCATTCACCCCAGAACTAATTCGCTCAATTAAGCAGTTGAAATTCCCTGCTTAAACTTCGGTATTAAATTGCAAAAGATCGTCACCACTTTTAAATTAAAGAAAGGGGTCGCGTATCCTCAGATCTCTGACCTTTTTTAAAAAAAAAACACACCGTGTCCTAGGTTTGCAAAAAGTCATGAAAACACATTGTCATAAGCATGGAATCGTACTCCCATTTGGGCTATGAGGATGGCAGCAACGGGGCAAAAAAATCACTGACATCCTAAACAAAGTCTGAAACTACTTTACGCACCAGGTGGGTAATCAGAAGAGCAGATGCCGAAGCCCACCCAGAGTGTCTCAAACAGGTTGAGACATACCCAGACCAGAGATATGCAGAAAAATCAAACTATTTTTCACCTATTTTGTATACAAAACACAGGCTTTCAGCTGTCCCTTAGCCACACATACCCTTCTAATATTTGCTCAGAATGCAGCTTTGTCACAGCAGTAGAAAGGCTAGATAGCACTGGTTTAACAGGGTAACAAAATTAACTTCCAAGCACACAGCTTAATAAAATGATCCTTCCCATCCCAGAAAAACAATATTTTTTTTTAAGAGCATTGGCTTCAGTGCTGATCATAAACCCCATTTGATAGTGCCGTAAAGTAAGATTATCTTTACGTGTCCCCTAGAAGTAACAGAGTATTAAATACAGATGAGAAGTGAACTGCCCTTTGAAGATTGGGGTGAAATGATAAAGGAATGTGTCAAGATTTTTAATCTAGATGCCTGACCTCAAGGCTAATTGAGAGTTCCCACCATCTGTACTGTCAGCCCCATTATTATACCAACAAAAAAAAAAAACAATGAAAAGGCAGTAAAAGTAAAAAAGGCATGTTACACAGATTTACAAATTTCACCTATTAGACAACTGCCCCTTGCCATTTCTCCTCCGTCTCAGGAAAAAATCATGATATCAGGCAGCTGCAAATGCAACTGTGCCAGGCATTAGTTATACTGCACTCGCCCGAAGGTTAAGAAAGAACAGCTTCAACAGGTCACAGGCTCGGTTTTACAGCAGTCCAGTACTGCCAACTCTCAATTCCCGAGAGTACACGATAAAAACGAGGTGAGATTTGACTGTCTTAGCAAAATCCCTTTCTTCTTCTGAACCTAACTGCAGCGTTAGAAACCTGACTTGGACTCCTCCAGTATCACCTCTCTTACCAATTCAACCGACCTTTTCTGTTTAGAAAAAATATTATTATATGGTATGATTGTTCCAGTCCCTTGCACTTGATATATCGAGCTGCTATACCGTTGCGCGTGCCAACATCTATTCACAAAGAACGTGGCTGAACTGAGTTAAGACCTTAGGATGATAACTTTTTGGAGTCAGGGCAACATCTTAAGATATATAAAACATGTAAATCCAACTCAGCTTTGATGGTTCGTGTGACCTTGGGCAGCAGCATGGCGCTGGGCAACCAAGGGTAATCCTAGCTCTAAGGCTATATAGGTAACTTCTAAGAAATGTGATTTGAAGGAAATTCATACTACTGTACCATCGCATGATTAATAACCACTTTCACTAAAAATCCCACCGTGAAGGGTGCTCCTGCTCTTATTTTACACAAACGCACAACGCCCTGGAAACACCCGAGTCCAAAGGTACTTGGAATTTACCTCATTTTTTTTAACATTAGTAGAAATAACTGACCAAGTTAAGAGGGATGAGTAGCTGAGGTCACATTTCCTTCCTTCTCGTGCCTTGCGAGAACTGGGTACAAAGTATGGCCTCCTTCAGACAGCAGCAAATACAAGCTGTTAGTATAGGAAGCAAAGGCGCGAGAGCGGCAAGAAATGCACTCAAATCTCTACCAAGAGCAGTGCTGGGGACACAAGTAAGGCTGCAGACTCCTGAGATGCAGTCCAGAGAGGATTTGCTAACTTGAAGCCCAGCAGCCTTCCTTCAGAAGCTTTTTTCTGATGCAGAACCTCAAGCAGTATTCTGGCTCGCTCTTTCCACCTCCCCAGTGTGTCCATTCCCACTTTTTTCTTCCTCCTCTTCTCTCTCATCCACAACTCTAAGAGGGTAAAAGTAGGTTTTTGAGCAGAGGAAATCTTAAGGGAAGACTCAGCCTCCAGCCGACAGAACCGCGGGACTCTTCGTTTTTGTTGCTCTCCTGCCAGGAGAATGGGACACAAAAACCTGAGCTATCTTAGGAGTACTACGTTCCTCCCGTGTACTATTTGTGCAAACAAGTGGGAAGGAATTATGTATCTACTACACATATTCAAGGACAAGTCCCTCCTCTAGCCCTTCTTTAACATTTCTCATGTGATCTGCTTAAAAACCTCTTCTGAAACCGAGCTAAAGCACTGAGTGTCCTAAGTAATCCCCCTTCAACGTTCACCTTTACATCTTCAGAAGCTGGCAAGTACGAGAGAACACACCGAAGATAAAACGTACGGTTTCTGCTCCAAGGAAAAGAAAAGGTAAATCAAATCAAGCCAAGTGGTTTCCATATTTCTCAATATGATTTAAATAACAGACCTGTTTTCTAGTCCTGGACATACCACCCTCCAATGCACGTGCTAGTATCTTTTCCAAACTGGGGACTATTCAGAAACTGCATTCTCTACCACCCACCCCCGTTCTGAGAGTTTCTATCTTCTTTTGACACAATGCCAACATGATAATTTCACATAAAACAGGAGTGTAGGAGGGTAGTACTGGCACTAAAGCATGGGAATAACCTGCGGGAGGAAAAGTATTTTTCTGATTTCTTCCTTAACTATAACTTGTGAAAAAAAAGATAGGGGGTATGCTTGGACAGAAGAAATGTCTTTTTTAGCACAAAAGGCAGAAGATAAAGAGGAGAAATAATAAAGTATGGGAAGAGTAAGAGTCTGCAAGCGAGTACATGGAAAAATTAATTCAAAGCGGGAAATTTATCCTAAATTTAAATAAAGGAAAGCCTAATTTTTTCCTTCCTTACCCTTTCCCTAGGAATTACATGGCCCACAGGGATTCACAAAACACATGATTTATGCGTGGCTGCACTGGGCGTATGGGAGTGCCAGAGAGGGAGCCTCAACCAGCAGAGCAAGGAGCAGCACTGCAGGGTGCTGGCTCTGCCTGGAAAACACGCTTCTCTCCAGACCCTCCAGTCACCGACGTGTGAGCACGAGCTCGAAAACAAGAGCTCGGCCCTCCAGCTTCCCTCGGCCAATAAAAGACAAGTTGAGCTGCAGGAAAACGTTCTTGATTTTGCTCCTGTCTTCATACTTCCTCCAAGAAAGGATCTGGCAAGGGCAGGACACGGTGATAAAAGAGGAAGGAGGGAATATGGGAGCTGGCTGCTCACTCAGTCCCAACGTAACATCGGGTCCCTTGCTTCATGACCTGTGTGTATTTCTCATCGTGTTATATTCTAACTACCCGCACCTAATTTCTTCGACCGACACCGAGACAAGGCTGCTGCCAGCACAACAGTCAGGATTTTTTCCTTGGCACAGTAAAACCCCGCTCCATGGGGGAACCAGACATTTTTTGCAGAAGTCTGGAAGGAGGCTGCTAAAAAAAGAGCAAGCTTTTTTTAGGTACCTCTTAGCTTTTGGAATGCCACCTGTGTATTTATACCACCCCTTCCCATTTCAAGTATTTTCCTGGGAGGAAAATTCCCTACTTTTTTCTTCCTTGCCCCTATTATGAGTTTTTCCATTTAAAGGAGCATCTGGTCTCATGTGTGGGTTTTAATTAAGTGTAATCATTTGTAGTTCTGAAAAATATACACAAAAGGCCCTACTGAATCAACATAACTGCAGTGAGTGACATCTATGTTCCACAATAAACCAGTAAATACTCCACAACAGTAGTGTTCTGAGATTAAAAAGGCGGAGAAGTTATTTCAATGAGTTATGATCTGTGGTTCCTGCTGCTATTTAAAAAATAATAAATATTATATATCCTTTGATCTTTGCTATAAAGAACAAACAACACTTGTACTGCAGTGCAAAGAAAGCCTGGATTTCTACGGAGCTCAGGCTGAATTCATTTATTAAAGGAAGAAAAGGTGACTGCATGGAAACCAATGCCATGAATCATTCCGGTAATTCAGAACTATGCCACCCAGCTGCACGTATCTCTTAGAACCATATGCAAAATGTTAATGTACTCAGGCAGGCAGATTAGCCCAAATAATGCTCTAGCCTAGCAAGACACACCTCTTTTTGTTGGCTTGCATAAGCTTCTACAACTTGATAGTATGCAAATCTGCGACCAGCTTAATTGCACTTGACTGTAGGAGATTTTATGTTTGACAAGAGATACAGTCGCTTCTATTCAGGAAAAAAAAATAAATCAAAATACTAATAAAAAAATCCAAATATCCCTCTGAGTACCAGATTTTCTTTGGTTGCTGTTACTGTTTCCACTTCTATATGTTTTCCTCTGGTTATGTCACATTCCGCATAATTGTTTGACCCACTGTCCAACCTCAGCCTTGCACAACTTTCCACACTACTCACTTCCTCCTTGTCAGCCGCAAGTGTTTCCTTTCACTACTACAAAAACAAGAGGAAAGAAAAAAAGCTACAAAAATTTTTCTGAAGTTGATTGCATATGCCATGCCTTGGTACTTCATAAGCAAGCAGAAAAGAAGAATCAGAATCCTCTTTTTTTCCTGTAAAACTCAGTTTTGTCATCTCAAGCTATAGCTGTAGCTCAGGAAATCTAAGGTGGCTCAGAACACTGAAGCCAGTGAAACGGGTGGCAATACCCTGTCTTTCTGCTGATTTTAAAATAGTGGTAGCGTAGCCACAATTGTCTAAGCATACAAGAAAAGCAAAGTTCATAGGATAAACTATTTTTTGTTTGTTTAATGAAATGAGAAAAGCTGATACAGTTGGGAGGAACAGAGGAGCTTTCAACAGCCCAAGAGTTTGGTTTTTTTAACAGTAGCAATTTGTCTAATGAAAGACATTATCTCTGCATCCAGAACATCTCTACAAACTTTGAAGTCACCTTTACCCGGAAAGCTTTCCAGAATGGCACAAGGCACACGTCCTAACCACTGTGAGGCTATTTAACACTGGTTCTACAGTTATAAACTTCACTGGCTTCGAGGGACTTTCCCATGTTCTCCGGGCAAGACTTTCTCCTGTAGGAACGCGTGGGTATGGTGGTACTGCTGCACGTCCCCTCTGCAGCGATCTGCAACTCCACAGTGGCATTTAGCCGAGGTTTTCAGACAACTGTGACCAAACCAAGAGCTATCGCTTTGACCTGCGTGTTTGACATCTGACACGACTTCAACAAACCTCCTCTTCCGCAACATTGCGTTTCCAAAACCAATCAGGGCGATGCTGTGTTCTAAGTCCTCTCCATGAGGTTTATGAAAGGGCTTTTCTGAGGCAGCAGGGGACCGGCTACTCATTAAAATCCACAACAGTTAAACTCGGACAAAATGGTGCAGAAGAGGAAGACGGACTTTCATGGAAGTTTTTATATAAAAAGCCAAAAACCTCCAAGCAATGTCTTCAAAGGAGTCCTTCCAGTTAAAAAAACATGTTTCCCATTGGATTAGTTTTGATGCAATCCTTCATTCTGACACAGAATAAGATCAATAATGCACTGTGCATCCACAAAAAGACTTTATATTTAGTTTTACCTTGCAAAAACAAAAGCTAAGGAATTTTACCTTGTGTGCTGCAGTTAACTGGAAGTGAGTTTTATTTCAGAAGATACAAATTGCAATGGATTAACTGCCTGATCAAGCAGGAATAATAAAAAAAAACAACCCAACAAATAAAATTAGTACTGAGATTCATCTATAAAATAAGTGTACAAACAGAGCTGAAGGCTTGACAAAAATACTATAAACATCTGGAAATCACTGGTAGGGCTTTAAGTCAATGAAACAGAAGCACGGCAGGAAGCTGCCCCTTAGCTCTCTAAATGCAGCGTGTCAGGGCAGCGTCAACTGCTTTCTGTTGCTTTGCAGAGGTTTGGTGCCTGCAAACATGGAGATGATTTGGAACAACTGAAATCCGCCTGTAAGGAACAGGTAGACAGCATGTAATCTTCTTGGGATTTAGGATTAGGCAGAAGCAGTCAACTAATTACATGTCCTGTTTGTTTTAGCTGAAGGAACAATGAAGGTTTTACAGTTGCTGCATTCACGACACATTTTTCAGTGTGATGTGGCAACAATATTTATGTCTTTCCTCCAAGGGAAGCAGACATTGAGTCTGGTCGGAGTGTTTTCTTTCTTTTTTTTTAAGCATTTGTTTCTTCACTTGCTAGTTTTCTCATATATAAGTCTCTCGGGACACATCTGAAGGCGCCTTCACCTCGGTGTTCATAAACAATATTTGCATGAGTTGCACTGTTTTCAAGGGCATTTCCCCAATCACACGGCGTTCTGAGGAGAGGGGTCAGACGTTAAAGAAGTCATATGTTTATTAATGACTACAACAGTTTTGTGGGTTTTTTTAATTTTATTTTTTTCTTTTCTGTATGTTTCCTGACTGCATTTGCAGCGTTGCTCCTTTCATCGCCCGCACTTTTTCTAGGGTTCCTGTACCTCAAATATTTAATCGGGAGCAGAGACAGCATACAATATATGCAGGCACGTGTTCTACTCTGTAGAATACTTTAAAGGAAAAGCAGTATGAGATGGCAAGACCCTTTTGTGCCTTTTAAAATAGGAGAGCTGCACCCTGGAAGGAACTTCTCCACGGTCGGGACGTGCTGTGGGAAAACTCATCCCGGCTTTCTCCGATGCTGCGTGAACGCGGGGTTTTCAGCACCTGAGGGGTCATAAGACTCCTCACTATGTGTACCCTGATTTTAATTCTAGCTTATTAACATGGGTATTTTATTCAGGCAAATGCTGTTGGGCCTCTTTACAGACAACCAGAAAGAGCCCTGCACTCTCTCTGTCTCTCTCTCACTCTGCCTTCCTCTGTTGCAGATACCCAACTGAGTGGGCAGAGCAAGGAAATTGCATCCGAGAACAAACCTTCAAACCAATCTTTTTTCCCAACAATTCCCACATGAAATTCTTATAATATTTTTTTTACCTTTCGCCAGAACAATGAAAGACCTCTTCCATTTTTATACTAAATGGATGCTTTCACAATAAGAAAGCGTTCGCAAAATTTTCACAAAACTTTGAAGACGGCCATGATGTCCCATCTTGTATATTTGTGCCATTAGAAAGCCTTTCTTTGCTTCACATAGAGGGTATCTAATTTCGCAAAAGAGCTTGTCTTCAGGTCTTCGATAGAATTTGCTGTCTTTTGGTGCGTAAACCCAAGCACCTTATTATTGGGATTCATGGCTTCACACGCTGCTTTCAGTACGCATGCTCACTGCAAACAGCTTCAGTGTGGGTATCACTTTCTTAAAATAAAGTGTTTAAAAATAATTAAGTCTTTTACATTAGGCTACGTTCTCTCAAGGCACAATGTGAGCTTTAATTAATGCTGGATGATGCTGTATCTCTGACAGAAAGACTACAAATGGGCAGGATTTATAAAAATGCTACTATTAAGAAGTGAAGCAGGTGCTTCGAGTTTCTGCAGAGACACACGCAGATTTTTTGGTTATAATTTTTAAGTGCCTATTCCTCAGACTCTTTGTAAGACAAAGCCGTGCACGAACCAGCTGGCTTTCAGGTACTTTTGCTGCTGTCCAGTGTATTAAACCGTGAAAGTGGTGCAGCATACTAATTCAGGGGCTGGGACCACAGCTAAACATTAACAAAACTGAAGATGAGGAAAATGTTTCAAAGTGGAAAAAAGCAGCGGTAAGACAGCCAGAAAAATACTACTTCACTGGGTGCTCTGGGGAAAAAACCCTCAAACCTACCCTAAATGAATTTTGCTTACGCACAATAAAACAGGAGTGTTGCATTTGAAAAATCATCCAGTAGTTTCAAATCTCACAGGGCTGAAACTCAAGTAAAACAATACCTAAGGACACAGTCCACAACACAGTACTGCAAAGAGGAGTTCAACATACTGAAACAAATCAAAGTTCACCGACCAAGGTGAGATCATTAGACTACCTTTCAAGTCTTCAATTCCAGGTATGTCAGTTAAAAATAATTACTTTATTGTGGAGACAAATTACTGTGCTTGTTAAAAAGATTTTTTGTTATATAGTATGTTTGTATACAGACTTGTATTTATGGCATAGCACAGCACACATAGCAATAAATCCGTAATATTTATATACACACGCTTAGGTGTAAGCCCAAATTTACACCCCCAGAGACAAGGGATATCACTACTAACAGAGCCTCCCTTGGAATCTATCCAGCTTACGAGCTGCAGATTAAGAACTATTTTTATTTTCTTAGAGAAATAAGGTAAAATCCATCATACTCAGGCAAGAACAGAATGGCAGGGTTCACAAGACAGATGGTGCCTGAGCGCCACAGCAGTTGTCACTCGGTTGTTCACTGCTGGGGAAGCAGGGCAGAACCGTAACTTCTGACTGGTATCTGACTTAGACACACCAATAGGTACGTGTCAGCCAAGCCTTCTCCGTACATTCATGCATTCCCACATGCCTGATACTCTTCCTATGGAATGCAAATTCCTGCTCGCCCACAAATAAGCTGCCCGTGATTTTTAATTCTGCATAGGGCTCCGCTTAGAAGTCAAAAGCTACCTTACTTCCCAGAAGAAAACAGGCTGATGCCCTATTTTAAATACTTCAGTTAGAACCTGGATTTTGGTAAGAGGAGACTGTTCCGCAAGACCGACAACCACCACCACAACACACAGGCATATTTTCACCGGCAATTCACTTTTTCTTCTTATTGGTTCTAATTTTTTTCTCTTCATGGAATTATGTTCTCAGAACCATGGTAAACGCTAGTGAAAGAAAAAAAAAACGCCAAAGCAGAGCAGATCTCTTGCTGAAGATAATTTTGAGAGTATTCTCAAAAAAAAATAAATCACAAGACAACGTACAGGCATGTGATGAAACAGCATATTATCTATCACTAAAGATAAAAAAGCTTGGCAATAATATCATTCTAATTCCAATATGAGTAATTGTGTTAATTTTGATTTAGATACGAGGCACTGAAAAGGTTTTACAGTAAATACTTCTTACGGCAGCACTTCCACCTTCCCTAATTCCACAAATGTTTCGATGGACAGGCCCTATTTCTCACCGCAGAGCTTGCACTGGTGGTATTTCTTTTCAAACTCCAAATATCCTACAATAAATTGGTATTATTCTTTCATACAATGTTATTAATAATTGGTGTAACAGCTAAAGCAGATACAAGTGTATTAAATAGCCCTGGAAAGAAGTGTCTTAATAGGTTTACTCATCCTATTTGCTGATTTGCTACTGGAAAGCTTCAGAAAGAATGGAATATGCATATAGAAGCTGGTCAACGTTAATAATTACAAAAAATATTTGCTCCCTACTTTTCTTCAATATAGGGAGCGACAACAAAACTAGACAAAGAAAGTAACAAAAATCCAGCCTCAAAACACAACCCAAAACTCAACCCAATCTGTTCCCCAAAACTCAACCCAATCTGTTCTCCATATTGGAACAGAAAACAAAACGCAAAGTGATGAGCGAGGAGCTAACACACAGCACCACTACAGCAGGGCGTATTCCTACACAATGATTTGACTAGCGTTGACATCTAAGTCATTAAACCTCCATGGGCTAGGAAAAGATTGACTGGATTGTTCAGCATAGGCAGGCCTTGCATTTCAGAAAATACGGCAGTAAAAAGCTTCCTCTTATTGAGCGCCGTACTGAAAGTCATCGGATGGAAACACCAGCAGCAGTCTGCATCTACCGGTAACAAATTGTGGGAAATTTTCCTCCAGCTTTGGAAAGAGGTGAAAGGAGACCCACGGAATAAACATTTCACTTTTTAGGGTTTTCTATTAACCATCCAGAGGGACCTTGA
>NW_009713466.1:40617-49474 GCF_000703405.1 Apaloderma vittatum | reverse complement strand
CCTCTTCCAGTTCACCTGCGGAGCGCTTTTGCTTTCTTCCTTGCTTGTTTTCTGCGTTCTCAGGTGGAGCTTGCGGTGTGCGGGAAGATCTTTTTGCGCGTTCGTAGTAGGTGCTGGGAAATGAAGCGCGTTTGGGGTGTCCTGGAAGGCTTTTGTTAGTGCTAGTCCCCGGCGGTTCTGCAAACCCGGGAGCAAGGTGTGCTTGTGTCGGAGGCGTCCCCCCACCCCCTTCAAATGCGCCCTGGCATTTAGACTGAGAACTTGCTCTGTCGTGAAGAAGCTCACCGTAATGTTTTAGGTGGTAATAGCGATTTATTTTTATAATCGGTTACTGAGATACAGAAATTATTTACTGATGTATTTTTCTGGTAATTTTCATAAATGAGATGAATGATAATCGTTTACTAATGTGTTGGTAAGTGCTTCTAAAAAGTTGTTAAAACTCTGGCAGGTATGACAGGAATTTCTCTACAACAGACACTCTGCTTTAAATAGCCCTTTTTTGCTGCTGTAACCACAATGCTATCATTGCGAGTGCACATTCCACATGTGAAGAAATAAATCAAAATAGCGATAAGCTTGTCCTTACAAAGAAATACAGTAATGTGATCATGACGCTTCTTGAATTGCTTAGTGATTGTTTGCAATTAAAGTTTGTAATTAAAACAATGAAGAATGTCATGTTGTCATGTTTTATATGATAATGTGAGGGTCAGGCTCTTTTGCCTTCATAAAAATGAAATTTCTCATGTATGTGGAAGAATTAAGATGACTTGGAAATCGTAGTTACATTCCCTACATATCTTCAGTGTTCCCATTGAGTTTTCGTGTTTTGGTGTTTCTTAAAATAGTTAAAGCTAAGAGAATTGGTGTTTAACTCATATTTTTCTTTTTTTTTTCTTTTTTTTTTTTAAACTTCCATTATGTATTTCCCATGGACAAATGAACTATATTTCATACATTCTCTTCTGGAAGCTGATGACTTAATATGCAAATAAAACCCACTGGGAAGCTGCTGTTCCTTTTTGTAGCGAAATGTGATTCCCCTTACCATGAGTTGTCAAAAGAGGGGTAAAGACAGTTAGAATAATTGTGAATAAATGATGGATGTTTGTCACATTCCTATGTGCCTGTGGTCACAGGAAAAGTGCCCTTTAATTATGTGAGGAATCTTATAGCAGATATTTCATAAATGGAGCAGGCTCATCAAGAGGTAAATGACCAAAGAAAGTACTTTCGTCTTTGCTTCTTAGGACTTACTGCAGTTAAACACCTGCTCCTTTTCTGCTTTTATCTTCAAAAGCGTAAAACTAACATTGGGTCTTAGACAGAGGGAGGGATTTTTGGTTGTTTAGGCGGTAGGTTAACAGGTGAACAGTTGTGTTATCCCCAAAATATTTTTTTGTCAGACATTAGAAAGATCAACAATATAAATTCTGGTGAAATTAGAGTTGATTTGAAGCTAGGTCAATATTGAACCACACCTGTAAAAATTTTAGAATGGGACTAGTGGTTACTGTAACAGCTTGTGAGGAGAGAAGAGGCTGAAGAACACTACTCAAACTGAATCTGTCATCTGTATTTGTTCTAAGTTGCACCCTTGTGATTTGAGTAGGATGGTAAACATGAATGTAGATTGTGGATCTGGGCCATGAGTCTTAACTTTTTAAACTGATCTAGATAGGCTTTTTTTTTAAAACTGCCATATTGCGGTAGCTATTATCTATGCTGTCCCACAGTCTCGTAGAAATTTGGTAAAAGAGCATATCTTCACCTGTTTATTTCAGTTGCACTCAGCAAACTTCTGCTATCTGGTGCTGTGCCAGGCTGAACCTGTCAGTCTTTGTTTTCCTGTCTGCATATTTGTTTCACAAATGATGTCAGATGAGCTTTGGAAATATCTCTCCAGGGTTGTTGGTGTCAAAAAGCCAGTAGCAAACATAAAATATTGGCACAGTCAGGATTATTTATATTGTTGGCTTGCCAAAGCTACAGATGCTGCAAACCAAACTAAAATGTGATAATTTAGAAAACCTGATACCTGGGTTGTCTTCTACCTGGTATTTTTTTGAAAAGTTGTGCTCACAAAATTACAGTATCAATGACATAAAGGTAGGGTGGAAGCCATGTCTGCCTGTGCTCTGCCTCACTTGTTCTTGCTGTCAGTCAGCAGCTGAAGGAAACTGAATCACAGCCTGTTCCCTGCTAGGGGAGTTCTTTCATTCTCTTTCCTGCTTTCTCTCTGCATAACCCAATTTGTTTCTGGAAATTACTTCTTCATCCTCAGTTGCACGTTACTCTGCCACTGTTTGGCACTGAGTTCAGGGTCTTCCTGTTGCAATTTAGTTTCCATTTTAAGGCATCACTGCAACAGTGTTTTGCTGTTGGAGGAGAGCTTGCTGTGATTTCCATGTGAGCCTGCTCATTCATTTGGTCAAGTAAACTTGTCGACAAATGGTACAGTGCATTGTTTCTTCAGGAAGCACTGTGTAGCAAGAAACAGTATGGGTAAAGTGTTCATAACTGCTTCTGGAGGTTAGAGGAAAAAAAGCGGTGCCTGTTGTTTTCCATTCCAACCTCTAGTGTTCTTGAATTTTAACAGATTTAACAGTTCTGTCCTCATGTGAAGTGCATCATCTGAGGCCCAGGAGGAGCAGGAGTGAATGGCAATGTTAGGCGTTTGCTGGTGTTTCCCCAGGGATGCTGAGGAAGTCCTATTGTTATGAACAATCGTAAGGGTACAGCCTGCGAAGTTTGTCCTAGCGAGGAAAGGGGTGGTACTCGCCACTGCTGTACAAGCCTCACAGGGCATGCTCCAAGGCTGGAATCCTCAGATGATTGCCAATGCCACCCTCTGTTTGGCATTTGCATGCACCAGGCTATAGAGTAAAGCATTTAAATTTTGTGTCAGATGTACTGCCAGAAATACGATACTGATTTGAGGTGTTTTAAAAATGAGAAGCTACTGTGGAAATGAGGAAGTGGAGGGAGGGGAAGTGATTCAAGGGGGTAATAAAGAAAGCAATGTGAAAAGAAAAAGGGCAAGAAAAACAGTTTAAATGTTAACAACTCTTTGATTGTGCAGTGGTTTTAGTCTCAACGAATTACTGTTATTAATTTATATGTGTAACCTCGTTGTTATGATTTCACTGCCGTCTATACTGGGCTTCTGTGATTTCTTTTATAGTAACCCTGTAATACATCAATTGCTGTAATGCGACAGGCAGTCGTGATTCACTGACTGGTATACAGGTCCAGGGATAATTATGTATTTACAATCGCTGCACTGTGAATCCATAGGTATGCTGGCTATAATTAGTCCCTATTGACTAACAGGCAAGCCATTTGCCCGCTTCAGAGTATCATGCACAGCTCCATTTCTTCTAACTTTGAGTTGTCAGTCATTTTCTGCTTCTATTTATTTGAGGTATTTTTCATGTTTCCTCCTAACAATCTTTTCATTCCTTTTAGTCCAGTTTTCCTTCATTTGAAGTCACTGTTAGAAAAAGTTGGCCTCATCTACCACTTCCGGTGCAGCACAAACTCAGTTCTTTTTTGTATTTATGGGTTCGGTCTTTCTTTTTTCGCCTGTTTAGAAGAATGCCAGAGTCTGTTACACTTCTTGTTGTGAACAGGCATGTTTTAAGAGTAAAGAGCTCTGCTAATTTAATGAGAAGAAAGAGCAGGGGGAAATGGAAATTAAATAGGTGAGAAAAGGTGGTATTAATTACCTTATGAATCGAGTTCCAAAACTGAGGAGTTTATTATTAATATGTCTTGATAACTAACTTGGAAGCAGGAACCACCTTCAGTTTCTGCAGTGTAGGAGTCTGGTATTCTCAGAAGAACAAACATAGCAGTGAATTGGTGTCAAAAGCCAATGTGCAAGGATTCATAATTTTTAAATTCATCTCATCGTTTCAGAATTCTTTAGCAAATATGAAAGCATAACCTGTTTTTGTATTAAGTTTTGGGGGTTTTATATAACTTTCTCTGTGGCCTTTTGTTCTAAATTTGCTAGCATACAGCTGGGTGATGAATTAATGGTAAGGAGTCCACTGCACAAAATGTAGCCTCCACAAATTTGTCTAAAGAGTAGGCTTTGATTTTATTAGACCCTTTTTTCTTTTTTCTTTTTTGCTTTATAATACAGACACAGATCACATATTCTGTAGAAGTTTTATCTGTATCTCAAGACACTGTTCCTTATTGGTAGAAGGCCTTGCAGACCTAAAAGACTAAACAGAGAGGAAGATTGAAGGCAATACAAAGTAGCATTTTTTAATACAGTTGAAAACATATCAGTAGTGGAAACACTGCTGATTTGTTGTCTCAACACATTTAAAGAAAGGCTGGAAGAAAAATAGTAAAGTTGCTGGCAGGTATTTGCAGAAGAAGAAGAAGTTAAAGCTTGCTTGGAAAGTTGAAAAGGGTCCCTTGTTTGGAAATAGGGAAGAGGGAATCCTTGTCATGATGCTCAGTGGCAGTGGAGGGCTGAGAAGGTTGTGTTGTAAAGAGCCTTGAAAGTGAAGTCAAGTTAGCTTAATTGATGTGAGAGACAGCTGGAAGAAGTGAATTATAAAATGGTAACATCTGGGGTCTATGAAAAGGACTTTGCTGTGCTCTGAATGTCTGTATTCCGAGCGGAATCCGACTGCCATTTTCAAGGCAAAATGACCAAAATGTGAGCTGTGTACTTGGGCAAGGGCAGTGGAGGGGTATATTTCAGGGAGAAGGTATACATTCAGCATGACTGGGGATAAGTAGTTAGGAGAAACTAGAGAGATCTAGATCAGATGAGATGCTAGGCTATAGAAGAACAGTGATGATGGCCAACAGTAATCCTGAAAGAGGTATTTTAAACATTTTGAGGAAGAGCTTTAAGAGCCCTGTTTGTGGTACAGACAGCTGGGATTTCATGAGCAGGTGTTCTGTAGTTTCAAATTTGGACAGACAAATTTCTCATTTCATCCTTTGCTATGGTCTGTTTATGACTTTTAGTTGTTTTTCACAAAAACGTCTCAGAATAGGACTGAGACTGAAAGTTTTAACCAAGTTTCTTGTATGAAATGCATTACTTAAAAAATGTTACATTAAAGATCTCTCAGCCAAAAGCGACTTGGTGGTAGTAAGGTATCAACCCTACTGGCCTGTTTCCTCAGCAAGAGAATGGCTTTTCAGAAATTGGGTAGGACACAATGCTCTGAGGCATTTTGAAGCTTAGTTTTTAGAAACAACTTCTATGTATTGGATTTCATTACTGTTCCTATTCACATTCGGTGGAATTGCAGCACTGAAATATCCTTGGATCAAATATTTGGATTATATACTGAACAGAAAAGAAGCATTCACTCCAGAATACACGTTGGGTTTCTAAATTATCCCTTTTGAAGATTGAAAGAATGCCAAATCTGCAAACAAAACTAAGAAACTAGAAAACGATGTTCTTTGTTCTGTTATCTCAGCTCTTGATGCCATTTGTGAGTACATAAAAACATGTTGTTGATTGAAATGGATTTTTGCTATTTCAGGTATGTAATTAAGAGGATGCCCTTGAATTATTTCTTGCTGACTAAAAACCTCTCCAGCCTTTAAAAAGTAATCTTTTCTTGGCTGTGTAACAGAAGGTAGAAAATAGTAAATTAAAACTTGAATGTTAGTACAGTTTATTCTGTGAAGTAAGTTATTAAAATGTTTTTTGTAATACTTAAAACTAAAAGCAAACCTTTGTTTTTCTTTCAGATGAATGTCTGTAGGTTACGCTTAACAGTACCTCCTGATGATATCTCACAGCCTGAACAGGGAGCAAAGGAACCTGAAAGAAAGAAAAATGTAAGTTTTAAGAATCAAAGTTAAATTCTATATAAATAAGGAGTAAATATTGCTGTCTACAGAGGCTGATATTAATTGTTTTGGGATCCCAAAGCCCAGTCATCTCGGAAGACCAAAGAACATATGGAAGTGGAGCAAGTCATCTGTGAGCATTGAGCCAAGCCTTGGAGCTGGGGATAGCAAAACTGCATATAAAATAGGACAGTAGTAGAAGAACACAGAGATTGTAGGTGATTTGTGACTGAGGTACCTTTGAGACTTAATTATTTAATATTTATATATTAAAGAGTAAGAAACTGCTATCAAAATCATGGTTTTGCATTAAACAAGATCTTGATCCTTACCTGAGAGGGATTTTGTGTTTCATGTAGGCATAACAATGTTCAAGATTTGAGCCTCAGTGCGTATGGGAGCTGGCTTGCCTGCAACTTAGGTGTTTTGCTGTGTTGGCTCATTTTTGTAATGGGAGATGTACTAATAAAAAATACAAAATAAAAAGTTCAAGATTATTCCGAAGTGAAAGTGATTTAGAGGTCATGGGCATAGGAGGGTTCAGAAGGGCAATTTTTTTAGTAGAAGCATGTAGCATGCACACAAAAAAATCTTACAGCTGCATTCGTGCTGAACTTGTTCTTTGACCTGTTTCAGAGCAATAGATGATTTTTAATTTGTTCTAAGGATGGAGACTAAAAAAGGAAGCTGGATAGACTCTGCAACTTCACCACATTTACACTTCGATAAAACCAAATCAAACAAGAAGTTGACAAAGTTTTCCAGACCCAGTGTCTGAATAGCAATATGATAATACAAAGCAAAACAAACAAGATTTATTTGAAATAATTTCTTAGTGGTAGTCAGAAGCCAAAGTAACTGTAAAATGACTCAGAAAGACAAACATTTTCAAGCAATAAAAATAAAAGTGAAATAAGATGGTCAAGATGAAGATTCCTTATCAGGTACTTCTTGTGCTTGAATCTTGTGTACACTCAGCTTTTCATACACTGCTCTGGCAGAATAATAGGTCCTTGAGGATCTATACCTGTTACTTACAAAATGGATTAAAGAGGCCTTAATGTAAAATAAATTTGGACCACCATTAAATAGTAATAATTCATTTTGTACAGAGGTATTTAGCTGTAACAGTTTCCCTCACCACTTACTCTGGCAGTCTCCTGTCAGTTTTGATCTCATTGCAGAAACCCTGGGACTAAGCATTATAGGCCCATTGCCGTAAAAGTAATGTAAGTTTGTTTTTGAGGAGGATAGGTACTGACTCATGGCTTACTCACTTTACTGTGCTGAGTAGTGTAATAATAAGAGAGAAGTGTGACTGATTATGGTTTGTGCAATTTCTAGTGACTTTCTTATGTGACCAGTTTTGGTTTTTTTTTTCCGGTGGGATTTTGTATTTAATGAGAGCTGCACTTCCTCCATAATACAAGTAAAGACAAGTGAGGTTTAAATCAGAATGTTGAGAGGATGTGAAAGGCAATAAATACATTATCAGCCTTATCTTACATTCCAGTATATTGCACAGTGACTTGTAAGAGATGGATCCATCTTAGTTGAGACCAAAGAAATTATATGTAATTTAATTATGGTATATTCTAAGTAGTTTTCTGAGGTTCAGTATTTGTATAAAATTTAAAGACTTTTAGAAAGCATACATACGCCCTTCAGAGCCAGATGGGATCCAGTCGATTTCATAGCAATTAAAAACCACAGAGTAGCCATGCCATCTACTTGTGTTTTACAGTCTTTGTGTTTATAAAAAAATTACCCCTACAGATTGTATTGTCATAATGTATAGAAGCAGCTACAAAAAATCACGGAACATGAACTGTTTTTTCCTCATGTCTCTGAAACAAGACAGTAATGTATTACCTGTAGATTTTTATTGTCTATATAATGCATTTCTTTATGTATTGGAATTAGTTACACAATAACTTGCAGTGCACACAGGAGTCTTGACTAGTCATGCCTTAATACTTTTATCTTACTGCAAGATTTAATTTTGAAATAAAAAAACATCTTATAAAAGCGGTGGTCAGGTATCTCTGCTGATCTGCCCATATTTAACTGACTCCATGTTAATGAAATTGCTTAAAGCAATTTGAGAATAACAAATTTTACAGATGTTGGATAATCCCCACACAGTCCTGTGAGAACTGTGCCCCCTTCCTGAAAATAGACATAATAGAGAGAAATTGTTTTCTGCCTTGCACTTTACAATTTAAGGTCAAAAAAATTGAGCTTCATTGAGTATAAAACTTAGTGGCAGGTCTGTTGTTGGAACCTAGAGTTCTGTTCTGTCTTTAAATGCTGAATGTTAAGAATGTGGGAACATGGAAAGTGGTTTTGGTGTTTAAAATGTATTAGTGTAATTTATGGAAACGATCTACAGGGGTAGATCTGTGGGATTGTGCAGTTTTCACTGGAGTGCTCAGGCAGGCTCAGCCTGGCTGCCAGCTGCCCTCCTGTTTGGGCAAGCCAAGTGCTGGAGAGAGACAGACTCTGCCTGCTGCTGGTGAGGGAGGAGAGCAGAGACCTGCTGTATCAAAGGGAATGCCAGAAAACTATAAATATACTGCAGCGTGACATTTGGTTGTAATCTGCTCTTTCATGAGGAGGAGGTGATTTTGAGCTGCCCTAGTGTGACATAGTGATGTCTTACTGACTGTTACTTTTCTGTGTCTGTCTGAGGCTTAGTACCATTAAGAGATGTTTCAGCTGCAACGTCAACTAGTGAGCTGCACAGAAGCTCTTGATAGTGCTGATCCTCCCAGCAACTTGTTTTGGAGCTTGATGTCTGATCAGAACTGATTCTTTATTCATTGTTAGTAGCTGGCAGCTGTTTTCATCATAGTGCAAGTTTAGCAGACAATGCATGCTGTATTTATGTTAAGTCTGTATCAGTGCATTAACTTTCTAGATGGACTTTTTTATTGCTAAACATCCGTGAAATAAAAATGAACCAGAATAAGAGATATAAACAAAGGGATGGAGCTGAGCGGTTTTGTTGCAA
>NW_009713466.1:31634-40586 GCF_000703405.1 Apaloderma vittatum | reverse complement strand
CATTCCTGTACTAGGATGGCATCTCCCCATCTTTTGTGAAAGGCTGGCAGATGGTACACGGTTAGAAACTGATCTCAAAAACTGAAAGGGGAGTGAGGTTGTGTCAGGGTGTCAGGCTGAATTTTTATATTCATATTTAGGCTGATACATTGGAAAAAGAAGCATATGAGAACTGAAGTCACAAGTAGAGGCTGGTTGGTTGGTTTGTTTGCTTTTTGATAGGCTAAAAGCCTTTTCCTAAGTATCTCTTGATTGTTAGAACTTTAGGTAGAGATTATCCTGATTTTGTTCCATTCCTTCTGTAAATGACAGACAATGGATGACAGTAGTGTGGGGCTGTTTACTTCACCACGAAGTACAAAGGAATATTGTGCTCATCAGATTGAATGCAAAATCTGCATGTCCTGAAGCCTGCCTTGTCTTGCATAATAAAGGGCTTCCAGACAATTGTATCGTCCCTCTTTGGGATTGGTCTTATTTTTATCCATCAGGCCCTTTCTTCACTGTCATGGCCAAATTTGGAAGTGTCACTGGAAGGTGCAACTAGGCATTTGAGGGCAGAATATGGAGATATGTATAGATCGCTTCTTCTTTTTCATTTGGACACATGGACAAGAGAATGAAAATGAGGTAACACTATGAATTTGTGTCACTTTCCTGTCTTTGTGGTTTTCAACAGTTTGAGCAGTGTTTAGTCTTAAACTCTGATTGGTACTTTGACTGTGTAGATCCTCAGACTCTTTAATTTTCTTGGTTTTAAAGCATCACAAACAAAAAGGTGTTTTTAAAGCATCGCAAAAAAGAGGTAAAACTCTTTTTGCTTCCTAAGCAGGAATACAGAAGCATAGCAAACATTTTCCCCAGCAAAAAAGTAAGCTGTAAAGAAGCCAGAAGGGGAACTTGCTCCCATATGTGATGGGCAGAATCAAGCATAAACTTGCATCAGGCCTGGATCAAAGAATACGAGTGCACTGAGCATGGGGCTGTTGTGCACACTGAATCTAGGACAGTGCGTATTTTCTCTGCTGATCTGCTGCTGCCAGCCCACTCTCATCAACACAGCAGATGTTGTGTCATATCAAGTGTGGTTCACCTGCTACAGGTAGCTGATGTTACTTTTTCTCAGCCTCTCCAGCACTGATTGTTTGGTTTTTGATGTGTGCTAATTAAGTGACACCACCATTAAAAACAACACTACATGAAAACCACAGAAAGAATTTCACTGACTTCGATCCCTGATCGGTTCCCATGTGTTGCCTGAGCTAGTTGGGAGGTGTCTCTGCCCATGACAGGGAGGTTGGATTAAATGATCTCTAAGGCCCCTTCCAGCCTAGGCCATTCAGTGATATGATTCCATGATATGACATGATTTCTGTGGTTACTGCTGTATTTATTGTATCTTATTTTCTTAGTGTATAAACATCGGCGTGCTGTGTATGCATTTCATTGATTAGATATGACCTTGTATAATACCTCTCATTTCTGTTTTTTGAAATAGGCACCTAAATTGTACAGTTCAAGGAGCTCAAAAATTTGAATGTATTAAAGGATACTTCTTATTTAGTGTCATGAATTTAAGAGCGCTCATGTCTATGTCTTGGCATGTTGTCCCTATTTTAATAGTATTTATATATAAAACATCCCTCAATGTAACAAGAGTTTCTTGGGCTGTAGAAGAATATAAAAAAAAGAAAAACATAAATATCTTTTGTCAGAGAAAAGTAACTTTCCTTAGTGAGCTCAATATTATAAATTTGTTGTTTTACTGAATAGAAAATACATACCCTAAGTAATGATGTGATATTCTTGTTCCTTGTATACTAGTGAACAAGCAAAAGACAACTGGATGTTTCAGAAAGTTCTGGAATGTGGCAGTTGGGGAAAAGATAAAGCCTTGCTTAACTGATACTGTTCCAGTTAAAGGAAGACTTTTTAGATGGTGTAGGTAAACAAAAGATCATGATGTAGCAAAATTTTAAGGTCAGATGAGTACCAAACCCAGATTTGTGCTAATTATTACATTAGATGTCCTTTTTCCTCAAAGTAAGATACCATTTCTGTACTTCTGCTTACAATTTTGGGGGTATTGGACTTTCATTTCAAAATCTGATGGAGATAGATTAGGAAGCAAGTCATCCCTCGGTGGTATTTACATAATGCCAGTAAAACCATGGGTGATACTAAAAGCAGCTAATAACTCATATTTAGGGTTTGTTTTTAGTGTCTTTGCTTCACCTGTTTCATGCTACTTGTGCTACTTCCTTGGACAGAGACGTAAACAGGATGCATGGCAGTTATCAAGGCTTTTGCAACCTTGGGGTGTCGGCTTCTGTTTTAAATACTAATTAAGTAAACACAGTCCGTGTTTTTTTAGTACATGCTGTGTGATCACACCAAGTGCAACACGAATGTCACTGCAACATAGACAGTGCATGTTCCTGGAAGCTGCTGTAGCATTTATGTGCATCAACATGTTATGTTCTTGCTATTACCTTGCACTGTCACGAACTGACTATAGGTACAAAGAAATAGTCACATATTGCTTAAGCTAAGTCTGCCTTTTCAGTTCAGCAGCTCACATTTGAAGGGATTTTGAGCCCAATTTGGGCAACAACTGCACTTGTTTTGGGGCACTAAGTGCATAGGCAGGTGAGGAGTGAGAACTTCCCTGTCCTCTGGAGCTGGCTGGTATTTTGACCGTACACAGCAATGGTTAACTAATCTAACAAAACTTTCTATCTTCAAGCACTTTTCTGTGCTTGAATAACTTTACAGTATTTACTTGCCTCTAGATTCTTGTGTGTATTTACTTACTCTGTTATCATCACGGAGATGCCTCCTTGCAGACAGGCGAGGACTTTCTCAGAAAAATATCTGAATTCTGACAGTGGGACATGGAGGAAAGCAATGCAAAGTATTTGACTTTAAAAGCATTCTTTAGTCCTTGGGGATATGGAAGATCCAGGATTTGTGGAAGAGGAAACACGGGAGAGAGAGGACATGACAAAGGAAGAACAGAGGACAAAGCAGAAAACAAAAAAAACACTGAAGGGAGAAAAATAAACAAAAGTGGGTGGATGTACCTTAGGAGAGGAGACAAACTAGGAGAAAGTACATTTGGTATGTGCTTAGTGATGCAGTTCTGTGGAGCAGTTTGCAGACTGAGCTGTTCAGCAAGGCCTTGTTTAGAGGCAAAGATGTTTTTAAGAAATAGTTGACAAGCCAAGCAAGCCATCTACCCCTCCACCCTGCTTTGAGCAAAGTTTTTTGATTGTAACCCTTCCTCCAAGAGGTCACTGCATCAGGTTAGCCCTTTTTTTGTCAGAGTGTATGCTGAACCCTGAAAGAAGTGGTCGCTGAGTGGAAATGAAGAGTTACTGACCAGAGAAAACGGAGAGCAGAAGGCAAGCATAGCTGGAATAGAACAGCAAGGAAAAAGACTAAAGAAATATGAGAGCAATTATTTGTATAGCTGTTGGTTCACAGAGGTTTAAATTAAGCAAGTACTGAAATTTTGACAGGTACTTGCCCAGGGATTGTGATATGAAGAAGGAATAAGGAGGGGGTAGAAGCATTATCCTATGTTTTAAGTATCGCATAGTAGAACTGGAACACTCAACAGATTCTTTCATTCTTCTGAAAGAGAAGTGACAAAGGCATCTTGGGCGGCTTGCGTAAATGTAGACAACAGGCAAGTTTAGCACTGTTGCAAGAGACAAGTACCAGTCTGGCTTTGTGCATACTTAATCCTGCATGTACGTCCCATTATGATGTAAACTTATGTTTGTTTGTCTGTGAAATATGTAAGTGCCATGCGTGATTCTCCAGCTGCAACCCATTGGTCTGAATTTGTAGGTCTTTCTTGGAGGGGAAAAAAATTCCTCACTTCAAAGCATTGCTTAAGAATGTGTTTATAATATTCTAAAAATAAGGAACTTGGTCATAACTTCCATACAGACCTCCACAAACAGCACTTTAAACAATACTGCTAATGTTTTGGAGGCATAAAGGGTCTTGGTAGTTGCTGGTATTCAGCTGTTCACCTCATTAAAAATGAATGATTGTGGGTAAAGGGTATGGATTTATGAATTCACTGTCTGGTGCCTTAGTAACCTCTAAACAATCAGAGTGATTATTCATTTCGTTATCAGGAAGATGGAAGCTTGTATGTAATCTCTTTATCCAGATGCAGGGGAGGAGCTGCAATGAAACTATCAAAGAAACTGTTCAACCCTGGAAACAAACACACACAAGCAAATTTGAGTCATTTCCCCATCTAGTTTCTGTATTTTCTCTATTCTCAAAAAATTGAGTGGGAGGTTTTTGTTTGTACCCAGATAGCGAAACAAAAAACCAGTAATACATAATTATGAAACTTCAGATTATCAGAATATGAAGCTTTCTGTATAATGTTTTCAAAGTGTAAAATGATACTATGTGTAGGTAGGGCTGGTTGCCCAGTGGTTTTCCATTAAGCGGTTTTAGGGCTTTCCTTTTAAATGATTGCTCAGGGCTTTGTTGTTCTTTGCCTGAAAGGTTCTTTATCAGATGTCTGCTCTGTGACAGGTTTTACAATGTTGAGAAAATCTGTCAGTACTATGCAAAGGCTACACAATATAAAATATCTATCTTTACTCATTCTTCTCAATACAAGTAGTTTTCCTGTTCATTTTTCTCTTACCCAAAGAAGTATATATTCTTACATTGCCACCATAGTTGTGTTAGTTTGGCTGCTAAAACCTGAAAGTGCTACTGCTTTAGGCTGCAGAGGCTATTGACATTGTCTGTCATGGTGAGGACTGGAGACTCTAGGATGCAGCCACAGATGGATATAAGATGCTGAGCTTCATCTCTTCCAGCCTCTGTTTGGTGTCAAAGAGAGTTTTTAGATGCTGCTTAAGACTCTTAATTTAGTAAAGAATCTCAAAATCTGTCAGTTTTCATACAGCTTCATTTGTTACTGAATAACAAAACAAACCCAAATGTGTTCTAAGGTCAATGTAATAAATATTCTCAAATTTACCCATATCCTGGTATATCTAGCATGAGAATGGAAGTTCAGTAAAATTAGCTATGATTGATTTGTCCCCAGCACAAAACAATGTGTAAAGCTAAGCAGTAACAGCTGTGTTTCCAAGATTGTGTCATTCTATCTTTCTGTTCAGAATTAATCACTCATTTTAGGTTCCTAGTTTGCAGATATTAAGAAGTTAGGTAAGAAAAAAAAATCATAATGTGGATGTCTTCTTCTAAGAACTTGTTTAAATTCTTTGTAATCAGGAAGAGAAATTAGTACTTCTCCAGACTGACTCATTTCAGATGATTGCTACAGAAGGATGTTTCTCAGGGTTGATCAGAAGAGAGGCTGGGTGAGCAGTCAGGTCAGGTAGTTACAGCTGACCTTGCAGATACTTATTTACATGCTGAGGGAAGTGATTCCTACTGTTTGCCTGACTATTTTCCTTACTAAGTGTATTGATGAGATGAGTAAGAGGCATCTGTTGCAAAGAGTGCCTTAAAGTGAGACATACAATTATTACAAATATGTTTTACAAATTTCTGCAGATAGATAAAATAATGAATGTAGATGCTTCAAAGCAGCCTTGCTATTTACCTATCAAGACCTGTAACACTGGAACACCTACGTGAATGCAGTTTCACAGCTTTGCTTTGGCTCTTCTAATGTCAGTTCTACAACTGCTGTAAGAGAAATACAGCTGTGAAATGAATGTTTGTTTGCTTTGGAGGTCCTTATTTTTAAATGCAAACTGAAATTCTGCTTTGTTTATCTTCAAGGTAAACACATATTTTCTAAGTTCTGTTTAAGGAACCTTGCCTAGAATATGTTAATTTCAGTTTCTTTTGAGAACTTTCTCAAATTTTGATTAAACTTGTGAATTTTTGTATTTTCCACAACAGAGAGTTTGGGAAGTGGGGAACAATTCTGTGATTGCAAGAGTTTAAAAGGAGAGCTGACAGTGCTCTGGAAGAATGTAGAAAAGTAGCACATGTTGGTGAATGAATATAAACCAGGATAACTTTTTCTCTTACATGCCTCTACCTCTCCCAGCTCAAATCCAGTCTGTTGTCTCTACCGGTACCTATATCACTTCTATTAATGCCAATGGAAATTAAACACCTCTATAATCTCTATCAATTATAAACTGGTCGTTGATCTTCCTAAAAACATGAAGGTTAACAGTTCAGCCCAAAAATGTTCTTAGGTACTGTTGAGCTTCCATTATAGTTGGCTGTCTCTTCTGGCTCTGTGTTGCTGTATTTTTGTTTATTTTTGTATTCTAGTATTAACTTGAAAATAACTTTTTTTTTTTCCTCCACTTTTAAGGAGCTCTACCATGTACCAAATGGCATGTCGCCAGGGAAGCTGTCTCATGGGATGGTCTATGGTGTTGTGCACCGAACTGACAACAACCATAAGAGAGAAATGGTGGTTTATGGCTGGTCAGCTGATCAGCTGAAAGAGGAGATGAATTACATTAAAGAAGTGAGTTATGCTTTCGGCTTCAAAATTTCTCAAAAATCTTTTCATGAAGAGCTGTGAGTGTGTGTGAGATGACTGATTTCTAGCCCAACACCTGAATCTGAATTGGGAACCTACTCTGAAGCTAAAGGCTTGCCTTTTTACTATTCAAGCTGGAAAAAACATGCTGTATACCTGGGAACTGTGTGATCCAGACTCAAGGCCTTTGCACCAAGCGATACTTGTTAATGCTTGCTGAGCTGCTGGGGCTGGGCAAGCAAACTTTCAAACGGATCTCGGGGCTCCTGTCCTGAAGTCTACATAATTTCAAACTTGATACAGAATAAACTATATATGCAGACACCTGAACGGATAAACTCTCTCTTTTCCTCTGCATCCCCTGTTTCCCAGCCTCCCTGTTTTGAAAAGGCTCCTAAATTAGGTGACATAGTAAAATCTCTCGGGTATATTTTGGGGCAGTCTTAAAATAGTCAGCCTAATAAGGATGACTTTGTACTACTTTCTCTGTGCATGCTCATTTATCATAATTGGCAGAAGCTCTCCTAAAAAAAAAAAAGCATTTCTGATTCTGCTGCTTTCTGTGCTTGAAAATCAGCATCTCTTTGCCTGTGAGTCCCTGGCTCTCAGGCTTTGGCAATAACCCTTTAATTAGCCCAGGCCAAATAATTTGACCTTCTGTTTGCATCCACCTTCACCGCCCAGGAAGCTATTGGTCAATGGTTATTGTGTTACACTGATTCAAGTGCAAACTGAGTTGATACAACAGGGAGGAATGCCAGCAGTGTAAGAGACTGGTTATGTGGGCTTTTACTGTATGCCTGGTCTCTATTATTGCTATTAGCACTTGCTCCTTTCCTTTATTGCTCACGGTTTGTTAGCTCTCAGCAGTCACCACTCTCAAGTTCCTGCGCTCACAGTTAGGGTCGGTTACTAGCACTGTGTGGGTGAGGCAGGTGAGCTGCCTCAGCTGCTGCTTTCCTGCCTGGGGAGCTTCTCTGCCTTTCTGGCCTCGGGTCAGGGGCTGGGTGAACTGGCACACTGGAGGTCCTGCTCCCTGGGCTGCACTGCTCCTGGTACCTGGGGCAGAGTGCTTGGACCAGAACCATGTCTGTGCCCTCCTGTGTTGGCAGCTGACCTGTGGCATGGAGGGACAGGTCAGACCAGGTGGAGAGCATGCTTGCCTGTGTGTTCAGGGTATTGATCCTTCTAGGAAAAAGTGGAAGAGAAGTACCGGCCCTTGTTCTCCTGTCTTCTAGAAGCTGTGTTTGGCTTTTCGAATTTTAAATTTGTGGACTTTAGTCTGCTGTAGGAATTTTGTCTTTGAAAGTAGAGTCTTAAACAAGAGGCCTCAGCTTGTGCTGCGTATGTACTGACTTAAATAGACCAAAACTTCTGTGCCACATCAGAACTGCTGACAGTTTTCTCGGTATCTGAGTCAAATTTGTGCCTTGCAAGTGAGGGTGTGTGTGCATGTGCATATGTGTGAGTAGGGATGGGGGGAGGGGCTCTTTCCTGAGGCGAAGCACAGGAGTCAGCTTCTTTCCATGTTTCTCATCCTAAAGGGAGCATGAAGTTTAGGGTAAGCTTGTGCTTACTTCTTGCATAGATTTGCTGGCCAGTGCTCCTCTTTTGGGGGAGAGAGTGAGAATGCTGTAGAGCTGCTAGAAACATCCCCTCTTGTACAAGGCCCTACTGATGTTTTCCCCTGCTCCCCAAGCCTTTGCAGAGATGAGGTGAACTCGCTGCCCTACATTATCTGCAATCAGTCTGTGTTTGAGGGGGGGAAAGAGTTTAATTATGTAGCTGAAAGGTAGGCTGTAGGTAACCATTTAGCTGTTCTTTACCACATGTTCTCTTGAGAAGATCGGTTCTGTGCATGGTTGCAATAGGATGTAAACCCAAGCTGGCTTCCAACATGCTTTTTAAAATACTTTTTTTTAGTTGCCAATTTAGAAAGGCAAAGTATAATTTAGATCTATAGCTCTTAAATCAAGTAATCTGTTCTTCAGACTTGAAACTATATTGGTAAACTTGTACTAAGATTTTGTATAGCTAAATATGAGCCTAGAAGTCTGAAATTAAAGGGCTTATTTTCAAAAGATAGTCAGGGAAAATTAATTAACAACTTTAGAAGGTATGGAGGTGTATTAAATCTGAGACTTAAGTTTTTGTCTAGTTCTTAAGAGTAAATTGCTGTTGATGATAAGGTAGATTAATAATGGAAATTACTGAAAGTAACAATGAAGGATGTAGAAGAAAAATTGTATCCTGGTACAAACAGTATCATCAATAATTTTGATAATGGTTTGGGTTTTTTTTACACCAGGTGAGAGCAACCCTGGAAAAAGTAAGAAAGAAAATGTATGGTGAATATGATGAAATGAAGCGAAAAATACAGCAGCTTACAAATGAACTGAAAGTAAGTATATGTTCATTTGTAGGGACAGCAT